>NC_081557.1:98743585-99000148 GCF_022355385.1 Mustela nigripes
TAACAAACTGAGGGTTGCTGGGGGGAGGGGGTTTGGGAGAAGGGGGTGGGATTATGGACATTGGGGAGGGTATGTGCTTGGGTGAGTGCTGTGAAGTGTGTAAACCTGGTGATTCACAGACCTGTACCCCTGGGGATAAAAATATATGTTTATAAAAAAAAATAGAAGTTTGCCCTTGTTTTATAGTTTAGAGAATTTTGTTTTGTTTTGTATCATTTCAGTTCTCCTCTGTTAGCTACATTATGTCATTTTAACATACAATTTTCATTTTGGAGATGTTCCTCAAATGTTTCTCAACACTTAGTTTTTGAAAGACAACGTCCACACTTGTGGGTTATGTTCCTTGGCAGGGTTAACTTTATTGGGATAAAGCGATGGTCATTACTATTGTGCAATCTCAGATACCAGGAGTTTTCTTTGCTCTGAGGCTGTTCAATCCCAAAGATAAACCTCTATCTCCAGCCTCACAGTGATGATCTGTGATCAAGTATTTACTAGAGGGATAGCTTTCCGTTTATATCTTCCTTAATTTTTTTCCAGTCGTGTTTTATAATCTTCAGTGTACAAGTCTTATTCTTCTTTCATGATTTTTTTTCTAAATGTTTTATACTTTTCAATGTCTATTTTAAATGGAACTGCTTTTCCAAGTTCATTTCTGGACTGTTTATCACCCATGCATAGAAACACTACTGATCTGTGCATGTTAATCTTGTATCCTGCAACCTTGATGAAATCACTCTGATAGTTTTTTGGTGAGTTCTTTAGGATTGCTTATGTACAAGAAATTGATTCATGTCATCTCAGAGAGAGAGAGTTTAGCTTCTTCCTTGACAATTCAGATGCTCTTTATTTCTCTTTCCTGACTAATTGCCCTGACTCGAGCCTCTAGTACCATATCGAAAGGAGGCTGAAGAGCAGACATCCTTGCCTTGTTCTTGATCTTGGGAGGAAGGCTTTCAGTTGTCCACCATTATGTATAATGATAGCTGTACATTTTTCATAGATGCCATTCAACAGGTTTAGGAAGTTCCCCTCTATTCCTAGTTTGATAAGAGGTTGTTTATTTTTTTAAGATTTTATTTATTTATTGACACAGAGAGAGATCACAAGTAGGCAGAGAGAGAGGGGGAAACAGGCTCCCTGCTGAGCAGAGAGCCCAATGTGGGACTCGATCCCAGTACCCTGAAATCATGACCTGAGCCAAAGACAGAGGCTAACCTGCTGAGCCACCCAGGTGCCCCCTAGTTTGATAAGAGTTTTTATCATCACATCCCATTCCTGCTCTCTCTGATGCCTGGTGATTCCAAATCCTATTAATCTCTGGGGTTTTGTGGAATGGAGTTCAACTGTCCATTCTTCCTCAGGCAGTTTAGGCTGAACTTCTCTGCCACACCTATCATAGTCACTATTAATAACAGGTAGTGTTTATGTGGAACTGTGGAATATCAAAGAAAATTAGAAATACTTTCGGTAAGCACACACATCCCACACTAAGGGTGGACCCTATTCTGTTCTTCCTCTTTGCTATGCTGTATTGACTTGCTGTATTGCTGTTTTACCCAACTTCCTGCTTTCCAAAACTAACTTAATCATGGGCTTTACAAAGGGAACACATGAAAAGGTAAATATTCACCAAGAATTTTTAAGTCATGCCCCAAAACCTGGATACAGTGAGCTGAGAGTTAGCCACATTCAAGACTCAGCCATATTAAAGACTACATACAGTACCTTCTTTTTAATTTGCCTTTAATTCTTTTTTAATTATTTTAACTGCTTATGCATTATCTTAGTCTTTCTATTTCTTATGCTCCCACTTTTTTAACGTAGTTTCTGTTAAACTTGTGCCGTTAAACAGAGCCCGATGGAAACTTCACCCTTCATCCTTCATGCTCATCATTGCATTGTGAGTTTAAAAGTCAACTCCTTCCTGGATTAGAAGTCAGTAAGTTTTTGTATTATCATGTAGCTCTGACACTTAATTTTGTCACGAGGGGTGAATCAAGATTCTCTGAGCCTGGTTGTCATTAGCTACTTCGTATGGCAGTTGTAATACCTGAATGGGCTTTCATATACAAAGTTTCTATTACATTGCCCGGCATGATCTAGGAATCCATTAAAGCTTAACCTCCTTCCCTTTCTCAGCTACTGATACACAACGTATATGGTATTTCTCCTCCATGCTTCTCTCTCTACGGAGCCATAATGACAGAATTTAGACACATTAATTTATTGACTTACCATTAATTTTCTTTGACTTTTTTCTAGGAAAGTTTAGAAGGTACTGTACAGTTATAACTCACAGAGAAGTGTCAATAACCTTTGATGGTTGGGGACAAATCACCATCTGGTGCATTTTTCCTGAGTCTTTAATATGGCCAGCTCTAAGGTTTAGTGGCATGACTTAGAAACTCATGATGAATATTTACCTTTTCATGTGTTCCTTTTGTAAAGCCCTGCTCATGTCATGCTTAATATTTGTGTTGAACTCAAGGACAGCATCATCCTTGAATCTCTATCTCCCATGCTTATTCACTTGGGAGCTCTGATTAAGACATGACTTTCCTAAGACTAAAGCTTACTGGCTATAAGCAGGACTTGGGATGGTGTGCTTTCCCAGGTTGAAGATGTCTGTTAGCCTTTTCTACTGAAAGTCACCTTGGCCCTTATTAACAATTAAAACCAGCAACTTCTTTAAATTAAAAATGCTGTAGTTGTTTATGGTAGAAAAACTAAGAAGCATGGGTAAACAAAATGAAGTTTGGATTTTGAAAATTCTTCTCATAATCTTACTATATGTACATACAATCTTTACAGATTTTTTTTTTTTTTTACAGTTTTACAGTTTGATTCAGGTCAGGGAGTAGAAGCTTCACATGTCTGTTATTAGGACAGACCACTAAATATGACATGTGAATTGTCAAATTCTCAGCCAAATATTCTGATTTGGTAGAAGCGAGGTGCAGCTCTATTTTTCACATATTTCTCAGCACATAGGCAAACTAGCAACTTGCCACTGTATGATGGGAATCAGGTTAGCTGCTTTTAAATGTTTTCTCCTCTAATAATAATGTATTGTTTATAACACATTTAATGGTTTCTCTTCAATGTTCCTATAAAATTCCTGTAAACAATAAACATCGTACTTGAGAATGTTTATAATTAAATTCTCAAATTAAGTTTAAATTCCACAAATGTGGAAAAGATCAGAGCTGTGGCTAGGACATTCGCTGTCACTTTGGGGGCTTGGCTTTGTAAGATCAGAATATAACAGACTATTTCTTTCCTCTAAAACACTCTCTTGCTGGTTGAGGGATGGTGGGGCCTGGCCTTCTAGCACAATAAAAAATCTTCCTGCAGGTATAATAAAAGGAGTCAATCTGATTTCACTGGATGATTATGTGTTGTATTAAAATACTTTATTAGTCTTCAAAGCAAAGCAAATAAAGGACCTTATCATATATAAGTTTTATATATTATGCATATGCATACTATTTTGAGCATAATTTTAACATATACAAATGGCTGGGTACAGTTAGCTTTTGTTTTCACTAACTTAACAATTTTTTTTATACCATTTCCTAACTTCCTTGACTATTTTTCAGAGTTCGGTATAAAACTGCCTTTGTATGTGCTCTGAACAATTACAGTAGTTACTTCCAACCTTGCCTGCACGTTAGAACCACAGAGTTTTTTAAAATTCCAAAGCCATGGATGTACCCCAAATAATTAAGTCAGAATTTCTGGACGTGAGACGCAGGTTTACTAATCTCCTGGGCTTGCCATAATAAATTACCACAAACTTGGTGACTTAACAGAAATTTATTGTCTGAAATCTAAGTGCTGGCAAGGCCGTGCTTTCTCTCAAGGGCATGATCCTTGCATTTTTCCTAGTTTCTGGCAGCCATCAGCTGGGCGTTCTTTCACTTAGAGCTGCATCAGGCCATCTCTGTCTCTATCGTCATGTGGCCTCCTTCCCTGTGTCTCTTCTGTGTCTCTGGATCCCTGTGTCTCTCTAAGACACCAGCTGGATGTCTAATATGACCTCATTGTAACTGGACGACATTTGCAAAAACCCTATTTCAGAGTGGGTCACATTCACAGGTAGTGCAGGCTAGGATCTCAGCGCATGTCTTATTTTGGTGGGGCGGCGGGGTGGGGGGGGACACCATTCCACCCACTGCCCACCACACCAGGCAACAGTAGTTTCAGTCTCCTAGCTGATTCTATGGCATAGTAGCAAATGCAGAGAGGCTGCTCTTCCAGAAATGTGTTTTTCAAACTCTACCAGGCATAGGAGTCATTTGGGCATCTTGCTCAAACACAGATTCTGGTAGGAAAATTCTGAAATGACGCCTGACAGCATGCGTTTCTCAGAAGCCGCTACATGGTGTTGATGTTGCGGTCCACACCAAAGAAGCAAGGAGCCAGGTTACAGGCTCCGTGGGCTTCCACGCAGCTGCACCTCTGCTATCCTTCTGGACTTGTGAGCACCTTGGCATTCAAAATCTTCATAGGAAACTCCCAAAGGCCAAACCTTTAGTTCTAGTTGATGAAGGGATCCATTTTTCCTTAAAAACTACACAGTCTAGCCCCTGAGACTGCTCTCCCCTTTGTGGCAAAATTAAAACATGGAAGAAGAAAAGGTGTGGACACAACACACACTCAAGGCACCTTCTATTGAAATGAGAGAGTTTTCTAGAAGCCATCTGGGAATCACTCCAACTTCACCCTTTCTTCCCTTCCTCTTTCCCATCGCAAAATCAAGAAGTTCCAAATGAGCATAGAAATTTAAAAAACAATAGCTTCCCCAGCCTTTCAACTTATCATCTAATTTTTCAAGAGACTTTTATCCTCAGGCTAAAATAATTCCAAACACATTTAAACAGAACAAAATGCAGCTTGACTAGAGATATAAATTGATAAGGACAAACCCTGCTGGGGTCTGTTTCACTTGTCCTTCCAAAATAAATGTAAACCTCTCTAACTGGGATTAAAAATAACTAAATGACATAACTTGCTGAGCATAACAAAGACATGAAATAAACTAACATTTTAACAGATGATTTCCCCTGCCTTTGGATCACAAATGCCATTTTTCTTTTATGTGACTCTTCTCTATAATTTAGCAGAAACAATCTTGTGGGTTTATTAAAACAACGTGGCCAATTAAGGAGAAATCACTAAACCTACTTAAGAGATTTGTGAAGGGTGCTGGCACGTAGCATTTTGTAGTTGAGCTGAAATATAAGACTTAACAAGAAGAAGAGTGGAGGCTTTGTTCCCTAACTTCTTTGTTTTGAAAAATGTCAAATCTACAGACAATTTAAAGTTAGTACAATGGATGCCCACATAGACTTCAGCTGGATTCCTTTATTTTTAATATTTTGCCACTTTTATTTTCTCATCTCCCCCTCCTTTCTTTTTTATCCTTGCTACATCCCTTGAATATTTCAGACGTCATGACTGAATGATTCAACCCATTTCACTGAACAGCAGGGACATTTTCCAGATAATCATTGCTGCTCTCGTGCCCAGGACATGTCGCCTAAATAACGGCAGCATCTAAAACAGTTCATACGAAAAAACCTTTGGTTTTCTCCTAAATTTTTCCTATAGCTGTGTCTTCCTTTTCTTTCCTTTGTTTTTCTTTTTCTTATTTGAAAAATTGGGACCCTGCATAGACTGATTCCTGGAAACAAAATGGAACCAGTAGTCCAAAAATTCCCCACAAATGACCAGATGGCTTCACAGGTGAATTTTACCAAACATTTAAAGGACAGTTGATACTTACTCTCCTCAAACGACTCCAAAACACAGAAGAGGAAGAAGAGCTTCCAAATATATTCTATGAGGTTAACATTGCCCTGATAACAAAACCAGGCGAAGAAGCTACCAAAACAAAACAAAACACCTACAAACCAAAATCCCCGATGAACAGAGATATCACAGTCCTCAACAACATATTAGCAAGCTACATTCGGCAATACATTAAAAGGGTCATTCTCCACAATCAAGTGGGTTTTATTCCAGGGATGCAAAAATGTTTTAATATCCATATCACATTAGCAAAATGAAGAATAAAAATCATCAGATCATCTCAACAATGCAGAAAAAGCACTTGACAAAATGCAACTTTTATTCATGATAAAAACTCACAATAAAGTGAGTTTAGAGGGAACATATGTCAAAATAATAAAGGCTATGTATGACAGTTCTACAGCTAACATACTCACTAGTGAAAAACTAAGAACTTTAGCCCCAAGATAAGGAACAAGACAAAAATTCTCACTCTCACCACTTTTACTCAACATAGTACTCCTCTGTCTTTTTTGGGGGGTGGGGGGAGAGAGACAGAGGACTTGAATAGACATTTTTTCCAAAGAAGACACACAGATGGTCAACAGACACATGAAAATATGTTCAGCATCATTAATTATCAGGGAAATGCAAATCAAAACCACAATGCAACATCCCCTCATGCCTGTCAGAATAGCTGGTACCAAAACAAACAAAAAAAACACCAAACAAGTTTTGGAGAGGATATAGAGAGAATGGAGTTCTTATGCACTGTTGACGGGAATGTCAGCTGGTATAGCCATTGCAGAGAACACCATGGAGATTCTTCAAAAAATTAAAAAGGAAATAACATATGATCCAGCAATTCTGGTATTTACCCAAAGAAATGCAAACACTAACTTGAAAAGTTACATGCACTCATATGTTCATTGCAGCATTATTTATAATAGCCAAGATATGGAAGTAACTTAAATGTCCACTGATAGATGAATGGATAAAGATGTGACATATATATATTTTTTATTTTCCATATAATGCAATATGACTTAGCCATAAAAAAAAGAATGAAATCTTGCCATTTGTGACAACATGGATGGACCTAGAGAGTATTAGGTTAAGTGAAATAAGCCAGCCAGAGAAAGATAAACACGATATGGTTTCACTTATATGTGGAATCTAAGATACAAAACAAATGAACAAACAAACAAGCAGAAAGAGACCCATAAATACAGAGAACAAACTGGTGGTTGCCAGAGGAGAGAAGGTAGGGGAATGGGCAAAAATGGTGAAGGGAAGAGGGAGATCTAGGCTTCCAGTGATGGAATGGATAAGGCATGGGGTGAGGGTATAGCACAGGGAATGCAGTTGAGGGTTTTGTAATAGCAGTGTATGGTGAGAGAGAGTAGCTACACTTGTAGTGAACACAGCACAATGTACAGAGGTGTCAAATCACGGTGCTGTATGTCTGAAACTAATGTAGTGTGTGTCAACTCTACCTCAATACACGTAAGTAATAATCAGGATCCAGCCAAGCACTGTGCCTTACAGCCAGCTGTCCCTCCTGTCTCTGTTTTAGAAAGTCATACTTCTTCAATATACGTTGTCATCTTGCACCTTCACTACCAGACCTGTTCTCCTTCCTTCCTAAATTCCAGCATCTCTGAGACTCGGACCATCTACCAACTCCCCTTGTAATCAGCTCTTGACCTAAACTCAATTGCCCTTTCTCTTTGAATATCTTAGCTCCTAACTCATCATTTTTTTCCCCCTTAAGCTTTTAAACTGCATTTCTAATGGCAGAAATTCAAGGCTGGATCTGCATTCAGTGTATTTCACATGTTTGGAAATAGACTTATGGCAATCATTGGTCACTCAGGAGATGGTGTGTTTTGTTATTTTTAAAGCTGAATTAACTAGGATAACTGTCAAGTGTATTTGGACCTTTAAACACTGGAACTGGGTAACTCATACTATAATACAGAAAATTGCTTTGTATTTGAGTATTTAATATTGGCAGCAAAAAGCAGTGATTGACATAACCAGAATAAGGGGAATATAAAGAATTGGCTGCAGGCAGGTACTTATATTTTTAGTGCTACGGACAGATAACAATTGGAGAAAATTGATGAAGACCCAGAGGTAATTATGAATAAGTAAATGTAAGTAGATGTCAATTATTCTTAAAAATGTGTGTGTGTGTGTGTGTGTGTGTGTGTGTGTGAGTGTGTGTGTATGCCTGTGTTTGTGTTTTGTAGGTACGCATAAGCACTATAGGATAGCATTCCACAGCCTACCATCAAGGAATTCAATTTGTATTCAAAGATTAGTTTACGTTTTCTAAATTCAGGGAAGCTCCAGGCTTGAGAATTCATATTGATTTAGTAAAAACTATTTTAATTTCTTCTCTGAAGAATTGATTCCAGTAAAATCTATACCAATGAGATTTCTGTAACATAAATTAGCTTGAATGCTTCTTCTTGATCAAGTATGACAGGGGTATGGGCTCCCTGTCGGCTAACACACAGCTGGCTTATCAAACAGATTTAAAGCAGTTTCTTCTTATTTGGAGACTTTCTGAAATGAGCAGTTTACTGGACTCTACATTTTAGATATTTATTCCATAGGAATGAAAAACTTTACTGTAATATGGTATGGTGCCTTATGTGACTATTTTAAAGGCTTGCTTAGTGTAATAAAGAAATATAAGAATTATCTGCTCTTCCCCCCTACTTCTCACTGTACATATGACAATACACACAGAAGTTAGGGTTTCTGATCCCCAGCCTAGTCCAAGGAATCTTCTTTGTTGTGAATACAAGTATGACTGGGTTGATCTATACATTTTCAGAGTATTCACAACATAGAGGAAAATAGAAGCAACATTCTCCCTTCGATATGATATGATAGACTTCGCCAACATAAATGAATAGTAAATGAATAACTTCATTTTCTAGACTGAGTAAAAAGAGCTGAAAAGCACCTAAACTATATACAATACCTAGTATTTCACTTCTGCCCAGAAGAAGGTATTAGAATACGCCTTGTACCAGAATTTCTACAAGGTTTATCTCTTTGAGAGGCTGTTTTAAGCTCCTTGAGACCCAAATTCTTGTCCAAGACCTTTAAGATTTCCAAAGGTAAACAGTACTACGCTGAAAGCTAGTTTTCCCTTGCGAGTTGGGTAGAAAGAGAGCTTGATGAGGAGGAATGTGCTGCTTATGAGGGGCCTGCATTTTAAGTCCTTCTCGCAATATTAGCAAGCCTTTGTTGGTTGCAAGGAGTAGTAAACCAACTCAAATTCCTGTAATAAATACAGAGAATATTGACTTATATGTCTGAAAAATGCAGTGACACATCTGCTTTCAAGAGTGATTGGATCTAGACATCTGTCAGGACACAACGTTATCACAAGACCATTAGCACCCACAGAAGCAAAGATCAGACTGATGGTCACCAGAGGCAGAAGGTGGGGAAGGGGAACTGGAAGAAGACATTCAAAAGGCACCAATTTCCAGTGATCAGATAAATAAGAACCAGAAATGTGACGCGTGACACAATGATTGTAGCTGACACCGCTGTGTGACAGACAGGTGAGCTGTTGAGTAAATCCCGAGTTCTTATGAAAGGCAGAATTTTTTCTGTCTTTTCTTTTTATGGGATCCATATGAGAAGATGGATGTTAGCTGAACTTACTGAAATAATCCTTTCCCGGCACATGTAAATCAAGCCATCACGCTGCACATCTTGAACTTACACATTGATGTATGACAATTATTTTTTCAATAAAACTGGAGCAAATAAAAAGAATGATTGGATCTAGAGGCTCAAATATTGATATGAAAATACTGCCTATTCATCTCTTGGCTGGTTTTCCTTTCTGCATATTGGATACATTCTGAAATACATTCTTCCTTTTCAGGTTTAGGGTAGGCACAGCAGGTTCAGACTGATGACCTTAGCAACCCCAGTGAAAAGACATCACTTTGTTTTCATTAATTATATCAAAAGCTCTCAGGTGTGATCCTCATTGGCCCTTTCTGGGTCGTGTGCTCATACCTGAACTAACCACTGTGGTCAAGATGGTATCATCATCAACAAGGGCTAGACCATCCCACTCAGCAGAGTGGGAGACGAGAGTTCCCCAAAGAGAGCACAGAAGTATAACCTAAATTTGTCTTTAATGCACTGAGCACACAATCACCTGGAGCCGCTCTCATACAGGGATTCTTCAATGTGGTCTTCTAAATTCTTCGATGTGCAGATGACACAGTCCCTTTTGCAGAAGGGTGGCTTCTTTTTTACTTATTTTATTGTTTGTAATTATATATTTTTTTCAGTGTTCATTGTTTATGCACCACACCCAGCACTCCATGCAATCTGTGCCTTCTGACTTGACCAATATAAAACTACCTTTGATGCTCAGAGTTGCTGTAGGTTGATTTTTATAGGATAATACTCATATATATATATATATATATATATATATATATATATAAAAGATTTTATTTATTTGACAGAGAGAGTTCACAAGTAGGTGGAGAGGCAGGCAGAAAGAAAAAGAGAAGGAAGCAGGCTCCTTGCTAAGAAGAGAGCCCGATGCGGGGCTTGATCCCAGGACCCTGAGATCATGACCTGAGCCGAAGGCAGAGGCTTAATCCACTGAGCCATTCAGATGCCCCTGTAGGTTGATTTTTAAGTTTCAGGCTGCACCATGGAACCAAATTTCTACCTTATATAAGTTGAAATGGTAAGGCTTATAAGGAAAACAACAGCTTATATATCTAAATATTCAAATAGATGGATACACACACACATAAATCCAAAGTTAACATCTGTGTAATGCTTTAGAGTTCATGCAAAGACTTTGAATAGATCTTACTCCTTGGAAGTTCTTTTGTTCATGTGATTCTCTTTAAATATCTCAGAAATATACCTTATAAAGACATCCAGACCTCTTTTGATGTCTATATTCTGCTTCTCCGCCTCCTGCATCATAAGGATGCTCTCCGCCCATAACCATTAGTTCTTCTGAGCTGCACTAAGGACGCTTCGTGCTTTGTGCTGTTCCCACTTTATACTTCACAAACCACATTCACGGGCATTATTTCATTAGTTCCTTTCACATTATAATAAAAAGCGTATGCTTAATACATATTTACAAGTCTTCTCAAGCAATCGTTAAACAAGGATCCCTACCAACCCTGGGTTGCAGCCAGTTCTATATAAATGTAAAATAAAATGATCTTGTTCCCCTATCTTGCTGCTGCTCTCTGCAGAGCTTTGAAAGTGGAATTCTCAACCTTCTGCATGAAAGGGTTTCTCATAGTCAGTTATGTGTAGGTTTAGACAACCCACCACGACTTCCTTGGACACCTTTCTATTTATTAAAGGTCTGTCTATTATGTCCTGGATGATTCCACTGTTCATCCTTTTGTTTTTAAAATGGTACTCAGGGTCATCAGAGGCCTGTGCAATCACCAAGATGCTGCACTGGGCCTGGAGGAGGCAAGGACAGAGCAGGAAAGAAGGATCACCTTGTGCAAAGATGAAAGCCACCATTGTTGCCATTACGTGAGATGAAGTTAGGGTGCTGCCGGGACGGAGTCTGGCCAGAAACCTGAGGACATTCCAGGTATGTTCCCGAGCTAATCCTCTCACACGGACCCCTCATGGGACATAACAATAGGATCAAGAAGAATTAGGTGATTATAGTGTCTGTAGTAGATTATTTTTAACAGTTTTATTGAGGTTTGGCTGACATACACCAACTGCATGATATACAGTCTACGATTTGATGCTTTGACATGTATACCTATGAAACCACTATCAAAATAAACATGTTTATTGTCCTCAAAGTTTCTTCATGGCTCTTCTTGATAGGAGGCGCTCAAAAAAAACAAGCGCTCCTCTATGTTTTGATGTATGTTCCTGTCCAGAGATAACTCTGCAAAGTGTAAAGTGAAAGACCGCGTTGATTAAGCATGATTACTTGCCCACTTGGCTGAGCTGAGACCGAAAGGCCAAGTCATTTTATTGGACCCTCTTTTATCCCCAGATGACCTTATCCTGATTTGTATAGATAAGCATCGATTTCTCTTCAACCACTTTTTAAACGTTTTCAGGTTTATTTGGTTATGTCATAATCTTTCTTTTCTTCTGGGCTCACTTCCAGACATCGTCTGTGGAATTGGCTTCTAAATTTTAATTAAGAGTACTTTTTGTTTGGGCCATAAATTAAAATGTTCTGAGTTTTTTTTCCCAGTGTCAGGCTCGAGGAAGTCAGCCAAATGTGAAGCACTCGGGAAGAGGAAGGCTCTCTGAGCTCTGTAAATGCCTTCTCTCACTCTTGTGGTCATTGATGCAGAACAAAGCTTCCTGAGGTGTTAAAACTGGAAGTTTCCTTCAAGAGACAGTTGATAAGTCAATGAGAAAGTCACTCAGACACCCAGAAAGGCCAAGTTAGCTGCCCAGAGCCACACAGCTAGTTTGTGACAAGTCCTTATTAAAAACTGATTGTCCTGACTTTCAACTTTATGAACTTTCCACTGTGGTTTCTCTTGCCTGCCATCTCTCAGCACTTCAGTCCTTGAGAGGAGATGATAGGAAGTAGGTAGAGACTATGGATCCTGAAAAGAAGTCTTTGTTTTTATTAAAGAAGCACTGAAAGTTAGAGATAGGACACTCACTATATTGGAAGTTGTTTGGCCATCAGTGAATACAATTATCACTATGAATACTGTTAATAATGTACATTTATTGAATGCTTATGATGAGATAGGAAACATTCATTTAATCATTACAAGAGCCTGTTGTTGAAACTTGGGCATGGAGATAACTTGCCCAGGACCATGAAGCTAGCTGGTATCAAAGAACTAGCGTGGTTTTGGAGATGTATTTTTGTTCTCATAGTTGAAGGAAGGCAACCATACATAGACACCCTTCACCTGTGAAAAGGAGGTTTGGAAGAGATATTCTTTATCTGGGGTCAAGGGATCGGATCTAGAACTCAGAGCCCCTTAAAACAGTAGACATCTTTTTCACAGAACAAGACGACGCAAATAAGAAAAAAAAAAATCCAAATTAAAAAAAAAAAAAATGGACAGAGAATATGGGGACATTTTTTTCTTAAAAAAAAAAAAGACAGAAATAGCCAATGGAGACATGAAATGGTGCTCATCATCACTAATCATCAGGAAATGTAAACCAAAACCACCACAAGATATCACCGCACACTTGTTAGAATGGTTATTATCAAAGTCAAGAAATAACAAGTGTTGGCGAGGATGTGGAGAAAAAGGAACCCTTGTGCACTGTTGGTAGGAATGTAAATTGGTGCCGTCACTGTGCAAAACAGTATGGAGGTTCTTCAAAAAATTAAAAATGGAGCTACCATATGATCCAGCATTCCACTTCTGGGTATTTACCCAAAGGAAATGAAAACACTAACTCATGTTCACTGCGGCATTATTTACAATAGCTAAGACATGGAGCGATGGAGGTGTCGTCAGCGGACAAGTGGATGAAGATGAAGATGCACAGTGCAAATTACTGAGCCATGAAAAGAACGAAATCTTTTCGTTTGTGACGACAGAATTGGAACATGAGGGCATTTATGCCCAATGAAATAAGTCAGAGAAAACAAATACCGTGTGACCTTACTTACATGTGGAGCTTAAAAAAAAAAAAAAATGGAAAAGGAAAAAGGAAAAGAAAGAAACCAAGTAAATAGATACAAGGAACAGACTGGTGATTGCTAGAGAGGCAGAAGTGCGGGGGAGGGAGGTGGGCAAAATGGGTCCAGGGGGTCAAAAGGGTGAAGGGTCAAAAGGTCCAAACTTCCAATTATAAATAAATCCTGGAGGTGTAATGTACAGCATGGCCACTATACTTATTCATTCTGTACTGTATATTTGAAAGTCGCTAAGAGAACAGATCTTAAAATTCTCATCTCAAGAAAAAATTTATAACTACGTATGGTGACGGATGTTAATTAGATTTATTTTGGTGATCTTGGTGCAATATATACTAATATCAAATCACGGTGTTCTACACCTGAAACTAATATAACGCTGTTTGTCAACTTTACCAAATAAAAGAAGGGTGCAAAAAGATGGAGGGGGCAGGGAGACGGTAAAGTAAGTAGCACCAGACCAACTCTGGGCCAAGCAGTGCCCCAAAGTCTATTCATATGTTGTGGGCTTCCCAATCATCAGCAAGAGATATATTATTATCTTTTTTTTTTTTTTTTTTTTTGGATAAAAGTCTGAATTTCAGAGAAATTAGATAATGCATTCAAACGGCCCGATTAGGAAAGACTTAGCTGGAATTCAAAGCCTTCTACTTCACATTCTCTGCTGTCTCGTCACTGTCCCATTATTTAAAGGAGCGGAAGGAAAACAGGAGAGAAAAAGACGAGAGGGCAAGACGAACGAAGAGGCTCCTGCGGGCGTCGTGCAGACCATGTTTAATTTCCAGTCCCGGGGGGTGATGGGAAAGGGAGGACGAGGAGTGGCTCCTATAAACTGAAGACCTTACATGGGCTGAGAGTGGAAGAGTCAAGTGAAAATACTCAAGGGATCCGACCTGGCCTGCCTGAGGAAAGCAGGCACAGAAGCGAGGGGCTGAGGTACTTAACGATCGTGTATAACTGCAGAACTCCGTGTCAAATGCACGTTTCAAGGTGTGCCTCCATATTCTCGCTACAGTGATAGCTTACATTTGAATAGCAAGACATAATTTACATATTGAGGAAGAATTCACGACCTTTCCCTCCGCTGTTACTCTCCAAGCCCCTCTGCAAGGTTATGGGCACATGGTACTCCTCCCTAAATCTCCTCTCGCACCCCACCTCCCCGCCAAGCACAAAATCCCAAGCTGGGATGGGATGCCCGTCAGAACTTGCATCTCTCAAGACTGTCTCGACTCAGGGCAAAAGCAGCCGTCTTCTGTCTGCAGGGCCTCCTACCTGGAGCTCCACAGTTGCTTCCCTATTTTTGGTTTCTGTAATCAAAACATGGGGCAGGTTCAAGGAGGTGCCAATTCCCAGAAGACTTTGCAGTCAGCACTTAACTGCAATCAGGTAGGGAGCCAGAACCCTCCAGCTGGGCCACGGCTGCCTGTCTGAGGGAGAAGAGCTTCATCAACCCAGCAGATTGTGCTCTCCGCCTGTTGGGGCAGCACCCTGCAGGTGGGCTATCATATGTGATTTTAGGGGGCGAAATTAGAATCAAAAAATCTTTTTTTTTTCTTTTTTTTGGCTGCACTTTCCTCAGCACTGACTTAGAAGGAAGATAATTTAGAAGGCAGGTTTTCATGCACAGAACCAACTGTGTTCTGTTCCCAGAATTTATATAAGGCACACTTCTTTAGGAATTTCCTTTAGCCCTGACTCGGCCGCTGGCTTTGGCGGGCTAATAGCTAAGGCATGAGCAGAGGGGGAAATGGCTGTGAGGACGTGGCCCCTGGTCACCCTCAGGCAGCTTCTGCGTTTGAATCCAGCCACCTGCTAGCAGGTACCTAGTAAGAGGTAGGGTTGCTCAGTAGGCATCTGCTGGATGTGGGTATCTGCAACACCACGCTGTGTTTTCCTGCTTTTGTTCTCTTGCCAATCAAGACAGCTCAGTGGGAACCCTTCCCTGAGAACTGTCTGGGACAGGGAGGGAGTGAACCCCCACGAGCATCTCGTCACAAGAGCACTGAAATGCACTTGGAGCTCTGAAGGTTCAACGGGCCAGCTTCAAGCATTTGCCTTGGCTAGTTGTGGGTTAATTGTCTACTAGCAGAACAAAAGAAGAAAACAAATGTAGTCTTTGAAAACTAAAGATGTGGCTATATCACTAAGGAAGAACAAAGATATTCCAACCCACACCTCCTGCAATGGAAAATAATGTTAAGGAAAGGACTTCAGGCCAATGTGGAAGGGAGAGGTGAGGAAGCAGGAGGGAGGAAAAATTTCTCACCTTCTGTGATGCCCGCTGTAAACTGACTTTAGGTCATTTCACCATGCACAACTCTTAGCTTCTTTTTGACAGACAACAGTAGGCTCAAAAGAAGCTTGAAGTAGGTGAGGGTTAGTACCCTGACCCCCCAATCTTACTACAACTAGGTCAAAACTTACTAATGAGAACAAGTCCAAGAGCACGTTCTGCCCCATAAGTAGACAATTTTTGAACAATGTGTGTTAGTGTCCAAGACCAACTGATTGACTATACAGGTCCCTGAAGCTCAGTGGAGTCCCAGACTCAGTGGAGTCTCAGGGCAGTCCCACATGCCCTGCACGCCCTTCCACGGGAAGGGACACCAGAAATATTTAGGACAAGATTCTAGATGCAGGATTCGGTCACTTTATAGTTGGTGTCAGTCAACCGGAAGTCCTTCTGGGAATTGGCTGGGAACTGGATGTGGGACAAGGAGCATTAGCTATCAGGCTTGTTAGAGTGTTACATTCTCTTCAAGCAAAGACAGGACATATTTCTAAAATAACTGAGCTAATCCACATACATTGAATACCTGTAATTCCATTAATGAAGGTCCATTTTGAGAACATTTTTCAAGTTAACTGACAAGGCACTCTTTTCACTAACAATAAAGCCATGTCCATTAGCCAAGCTTTTGGTATCTAGGGAAACCTGCAAAGTAAGAACAGTGCAGTTGTCCTGGTTGCCCCTGAGCATGGCCTTTCTGATACCCTCCTCACTGACCACTCCCGCAGAATACATTTTCAGTTCAAGGAACTGATTGTCCCTAGAACTGAAGTTTGCACTGCCTACAACATACACGATAACATGCTTGTCTGTAGAATGCCAAAGGATTGTAAGATAAACTACAGCCATGCAATAATTTCCAAACTTTTCTTTAAAAAAAAAGAAAGTGTCACAGACAACAGCATATGTCCTTGGGGCCAGTAGAGGAGCAGGAAGAGTGGTGGTGGGCAGAGAATGGGTGAGAACCTGACCTGCAAGAGGATCCAGCAACTGTCCAGGGAACAAAAATGTATCCTAAATGTACCCACTCGCCAACTCTCTTTTTTCTGCAACCTCTTTTTTTTTTTTTAATTTATTTTCAGCATAACAGTATTCATTGTTTTTGCACCACACCCATGCAATCTGTGCCCTCTCTAATACCCACCACCTGGTACCCCGACCTCTCACCCCCTGCTCCTTCAAAGCCCTCAGATTGTTTTTCAGAGTCCATAGTTTCTCATGGTTCGCCTCCCCTTCCAATTTCCCCCAACTCCCTTCTCCTCTCCATCTCCCCTTGTCCTCCATGCTATTTGTTATGCTCCACAAATAAGTGAAACCATATGATAATTGACTCTCTCTGCTTGACTTATTTCACTCAGCATAATCTCTTCCAGTCCAGTCCATGTTGCTAGAAAAGTTGGGTATTCATCCTTTCTGATGGAGGCATAATACTCCATAGTGTATATGGACCACATCTTCCTTATCCATTCATCTGTTGAAGGGCATCTTGGTTCTTTCTGCAGTTTGGCAACTGTGGCCATTGCTGCTATCAACATTGGGGTACAGATGGCCCTTCTTTTCACTCTATCTGTATCTTTGGGGTAAATACCCAGTAGTGCAATGGCAAGGTCATAGGGAAGCTCTATTTTTAATTTCTTGAGGAATCTCCACACTGTTCTCCAAAGAGGCTGCACCAACTTGCATTCCCACCAACAGTGGAAGAGGGTTCCCCTTTCTCCACATCCCCTCCAACACATGTTGTTTCCTGTCTTGCTAATTTTGGCCATTTAATGCCTCCGTTTTTCTCATCTATAGAATGCAGTTAATAGTATGTGCCTTATAAGGTTGTTATGACAATGAAGTGAATTTAAATATTTATAAAATAGTTAGAATGGTGCCTGGGTCTATGAACATTCACCAAACAAATAAATCACAAATGATGAAAATCTTACTTCATGGGCAGTTTTATGCAATCACTCCTGGCTTTAGAAAAATAAGGTGTTTGGTTTTGTTTTTACTGAATTCAGAGGAAAAAGAACTTGTTAATGAACAGATACTAAATATATTCAACTTTCATGGATCAAGAAGTTAAAAATGTAATATCCATCAATGGTAGGGCTTATTCAATGTTAAATCCGAGCCTAGAAGTTGCTAGGCTATCTCCATGGAAACAATTGCTTCAAATGATTAATAATATAAGTTTGAGCTCAAGGGCAAACAGCTAAGGTTGGAGACAGAAGGTGTATCTCTTCTCCAAGAACAGAGAACACTGAAAGATTAGAAAAAAGGGGCACTTTCTTGAAATCAAATTGTATTCTTACTGTTAAGTTTTGCTTTGCTCTGTTTTGTTTGCTTCAGAGATCATGGGCATATCTATCACTCAAGTCATTCATGCAAGACTTGGAAAGCTCAAAAGGCCCAACCTGTAAAATTCACTGCTTTTCCCATCACACTCAAAGGACATAAAGATTCAATGTAGATGAATATATGCAAAGGTTATCAGGGTTCTCCAGGATAATTCAAAGAAATCACCTGTCCATTGGCATACCACTTATTGAATCCTGTTATGTTCAAATCACTGAGCTAGGCACAAAGCAAAATAAATGACTTCTGTCCTCAAGGAGGTTACCAACAAGTGAGGCAGCCAGAGAATGAAACAGAAGTTATAATCCAGGGCTGATGGACTTGCACACGGGGGCATCAAACCCTATGCGAGCATAGGATATTTCTTGTCAACTCAACAGAAGCAGGAGCTTCTTGTTCATCCCCAGAGAAGCAGAAATGGGCTCACTTCTGGAATATCAGTAAACATTCAATAAAAACTTGTTAAGCGAATGAACAAACCAAAAGAATAAATGGAACTGATCCATCTGGGATTGGGAAAGATGCGAGCTCATGATATGTGGCCCAATTCTGTGGGCCATCCCTTCATCCACTGCCCATTTGAAGAGCTCCCAAGAGATAGCGGAAAGTGTGCAGAGGGCCATCTGGCCCAGGCAACATTTACCTGGTCAATATTCAGTGAGCTTCTGCTATTGGAGGCCTGGGATATAAAGACAAATAAGAAGTGATCCTCAAAAAATTAAAAATAGAGCTACCCTATGATTCTGCAATTGCATTCCTGGGTAGATACAATGATACAGACAAAGATGTAGTGAAAAGAAGGGCCATATGCACCCCAATGTTCATAGCAGCAATGTCCACAATCGCCAAACTGTGGATGCCCTTCAACAGATGAGTGGATAAAGAAGATGTGGTCCATATACACATAGGAATATTACTCAGCCATCAGAAAGGCTGAATACCCACCATTTGCATCAACATGGACAGGACTGGAGGGGATTATGCTAAGTGCAATATGTCAACCAGAGAAAGTCAATTACCATATGGTTTCACTTACTCGTGGAACATAAGAAATAGCCTGGAGGACATTAGGAGAAGGAAGGGAAAAATGAAGAGGAGGCAATCAGAGGGGGAGATGAACCATGAGAGACTATGGACTCGGAGAAACAAACTGAGGGTTTTAGAAGGGAGGTGATGGGAGGTTGGATGAGCCCGGCGATGGGTATTAAGGAGGGCACGGATTACACAAACAATGAATCATGGAACACTGTATCAAAAACTAATGATGTACAGTATGGTGACTAACATAACATAATAAAAAAATAAAAAATATATATATATAAAGAAGTGATCCCAGCCCTGGTGGAGTTCGTACATAGTTTCTGAAGAAGGAGAAAGACACTAGTAGCTATAATTTAAGGTTGTGTATTTTAAGTCAGTTAAAGGAGAAATTGTTTAAGAGGAATAAACGATGATAGCTGATGTTTCCTGGGAGTTATGCCGTCTACACTCTACTAAGTGTGCTTCTGTTCTCCCAGCAATCCATAGATGGTATCATTGTGTTATCCTCTTTGTATACGTGAAGAAATCAAGGCTTAGTAATCTACCCTGGGTCATACAATTACTATGCAGCACAGCCAAGACCCAGACCCGTATCTTAGTGTTTGTATTTTATCCATCAGTCAATCTCAAGTAAATCCCAAGTAGTTTGCATTGGGCAAGACAACTCTAAAAGACTCATTTCAAAACAAACAAACAAACAAATGGTGCAAATGTCTTTTTTATTTTTTTCAAAGTTCCTTCAACCCTTTGCCTCCTTTCCAAGATTATAGGAACTCAAAGTTCACCCTAATGACACAGTTCACTTTGCCTCTCTGGAAAAAGCAGGTTAGAACACAAGAGTCCCAAGGAAACCAGGGCCATGGAAATAGGAATCACCTTTCCAGCACAAGAGGGGCTCTGGGCTGTGTTCTCCTAAACTCTGCCTGCCAAGAACTCCACTTCTCCTAGGAACTGTCCATTCCATCCCCATTTGCGAGGTTGCCATGCACGCTCCTGCATCAATCTGACATGATTCTGGCCCATGGCGATGGCAGTTGATCCGGCCCTGGGCACCTGATCCAAGCTGTGCCAAATCTAAAGGTGGCTTCCTTGCCCACACTGGACAACTGCAGCATTTCCTTTATTGTTTGTAACTGTTAAGTTAGTTAAGTTAGTTAAGTTAGTCTCTCCAGGTACCTAGGCTGTAAAATGTAAATCTGAGATCATCTTCCACTCCTTGGGTTCCATAGTTATGTGCCTGCAGAGACATGATCCCAGCAAAAGGGAAAATGAAACAAACTAGGAAGAGGAGGCTAGACACAGGGCCTGGGCTGTAGTATGTGCTCCCTCAACTTTCCGCAGGTCTGGCTCTGTGCTGCTTCAGGAGTCAGGAGAGAACCTCGCTCAACACCACAAAGCAGTTAGGCCTCTACCATCTGGTTCCTGAGGCCCAAATACATTTTGCTGAGACACTGCATGATCATTGATCTAAATCTTCCCCTCCTAGCTTCTCCAGTTTAAGTTGTTGTCTTTGCTTTGTTCTGCCATTACTACTTGCTCTGCCAAAAAGGTTGGCGGCCTGGAGTAACAGAAAGTCTGCCTCTGGGGATCTTCCTCCGCCCTTAGAAGGAAAGTTACAATGGCCCTGAGAGGAAGGACACTCTACCTGTCCTTGGCAATGGCGGCAACACCACCACTGCCACTGGCCACCTACTAAGTGCTCACTGTGTGCTAGGTGTGGTGACAAACACCTTAAAAAACATGATTTCCTGGGATGCCTGGGTGGCTCAGTCAGTTAAATGGCTGCCTTCAGCTCAGGTCACAATCCCAGTGTTCTGGGATCGAGCCCCACGTCGGGCTCCCTACTCGGCAGGGAGCCTGCTTCTCTCTTTGCCTCTGCCTGCCTCTCTGCCTACTTGTGCTCTCTCTCTCCTTCTCTGACAAATAAAAAAAAAAAATCTTTAAAACAAAACATGATTTCCTTTAGCCCATGTGTGCTGTTGGTGGGAAAGCAAGCTGGTGCAGCCACTGTGGAAAACAGTATGGAGGTGCCTCAGAAAAGTTGAAAATAGAATTGCCATATGATCCAGTAACTTACTACTGCATAATTACCCAAAGAATACAAGAACACTAATTTGAAAAGATATATGCGGCCCTACTTTTACTGCAGCATTATTTCTAATAACCAAATTATGGAAGCAGCCCAAGTGTCCTTCAGTAGGTGAATGGATAAAGAAGATGTGGGATACATTTACAATGGACTATTACTCAGCCATAAAAAAGGATGAAATCTTGCCATTTGCAATGATGTGGATGGAGCTGGAGGGTATAATGTTAAGTGAACTAAGCCAGTCAGAGAAAGACAGATGATTTCACTCATATGTGGAATTTAAGAAACAAAACAAATGAACAAAGGGGAAAAAAGAGACCAAAAACCAGACTCTTCACTAGAGAGAACAGGTGGTTACCAGAGGGAAGGTCGGCGGAGGGATGGGGGAAACAGGTAATGGGGACGAAGAGTACATTTATCACGACGAGCAGTCATCGAATTATACACCTGAAAACAATATGAAACTATGTTCACTATTTGAAAAAATTAAAGTAAAACAAACCCCCAAAACCAACAATGCCCCAAACCATTATTTCCTTTGATTCTCACAAGTGCTCTCTAATGTCAGCTATCACTATAACTTTCGCTTTGTTCCTGATGAAAAGTAATTTGCTGTAGGTGACAAAGGTAGTGAATGGCTGAGGAATGACAGGCTTGGGTTTGGAAACAGACAGGGGTGGTTTCCGCTTCAGGCCGCAAGCCCGAGAGCTGACCACACTCTCCTCCCAAAGCCTCGCCTTCCTCTGGCCCACGTGTCACTTGGCCCTGGAGACCAAGGGGGTTGCCAACAAGAGCAGCTTGTTTCTACCCTTTTCTGACTTCGTTTCTTCTCTCCTTCTCCATGGCTACCTCATTCGGAGGGAGACTATGAATTTTATCTGCATGTGGTTCTGCTCTCCTGAGTCAGCCATTTGCCACAGAGACCCACCCCCTGGTCCCAGTTGCTCCTCGGGGACTCGAAGAGCTTGATCCATGTTCCAGGAATCCCTGGGGTCCTGGGGAAGCCAATCTGACCTAACTTTGCTGCTTCTTGAAAGAGAGAGAAAAAAATCAGATTCACTGAAAACAAAGAAACTGGGCCCAACATCCATTCTGCACAAATTCCCATGAGAGTCTATAACACTGACATCTAACACCATGGACTGACACAGTGGCAGGGGCAACCATTATTTACATCTGCAGCTGCCCAGCATGGAGCTGGAACTTGGATCCCATGCCCACAGAGCAGGTGCTAGCAGGTAGCATGTGTGGCTGACTCCTAGCAGGGGTGGGATGCAGCTGCCCGAGGGGAGCCTTTCTCTCTGGCTCATTGGGTCTGCATGTTAGAGTGAGTCTGTGGGAAACCACCTCGCATTGACGCTGGATGCCATCCCAGCTCACAGAATGAGCCCTTCTGGAATATGCCAGCCCACCACCAGGGGTGGGGCTTCTCCATCACTTGGCTCCATCCAGCTGGCTCCGACCCTCCCACAGTCACACAAGATACTGAAGTCTTTCTGGCCACACTGGGTGACGGGACGGAGTCCTCTCCCGAACTTCAGATTTGTGCATGGTGTTCATATTTTAATATAGTCAAGAAAGTGCTTTGTTTCACGTATGATTTATAAGCTGAGACGATGCAAAAGGGACAAAGACAAAATATGTCTGTCTGCTTTTAAGATCTCTTGTTTTTTTATGAACCGTTTATATTTGAAATAAAGTATTTAAAGCAGAAGATATGGGAGTGAGGATCTCATTATGCAGAGGTGTTAGGTATGGAAGAACGAAACAATTTATTCAACTATAGTGTCAATGTTTGACTGCTCTAGATACAGTGGAAGGTTTTCATTGCACAAAGAAGCCAAGGGCTCAGAAAGATCTTAGCAGCATGATCTTGATGTCCTGATGTCCTGTCTTCAAGCAGGGTTTTCTGACATTCAGGGATTTGACCAGTTGGCTCATTTATACTTAGAAAAAAGAACGGGGAAATTTAGCGAGCTGATTGCACGGTTCTTCAGCTTCTTGAGAAGTCCATTATATTTACAGTTCTCATCTCATGCTTGGGAATAACCATGCCTTTGTTGTCCTGTGTTTGGTCCCATCGTGTCTGGAGCCTTGGTGGAGTGGCACCAGCTTCTCCAAAGAAGAAACAAAAATCAATTTTTGTAGTAGCCATTCATGAACACACTGGAATGACCGAGATGGACAGAAATATTTAAAACATTGTTTTCCAATTGCCATTGATCAACTGTTTTTTTTTGTTTGTTTGTTTGTTTTTGTCGTCGTCGTTGTAGTTTGTTTGTTTTTTGGAACACAACTTAGAAATAGATTTTTAAAATTTTTTTCTTTCTTTTTAAAAAATTATGTTCAGTTAGTCAGCATACAGTACGTCATTAGTAGATCTGCCCTCCAATGTTGTGTCTGGGTCTTCTTGGGTCCCTTCCTCCTTCTGCCATGCTTCATCCTTTGGATACTATGTTGCCAACTTCTCTTGCTCACTTCTCTTTTGGTCAGGGCTGGTGAGAATCTTCCTCTTGTGTGGCAGGTTAATACTAGACTTATCTCAGCAGTTATGGGACAAAGATCCTATCTTTCACTAACACTGATCACGGCTCAGTGGCTCAGTTTGATGTCCTTTGTTGCTACAAGGGGCTCTCCTTACCAGGGATAAGGATAGAAAATTATAAAATGGGTAAGGATGCTGGAATCAGGTGTCGCCACACCTTTATGCTTATAAGCCAAAAAAATTTTTAAAAAGGTGCTTTTTTTCCCTTTCAATACTTACAGTCTTTCATACCCTTCAAGTGTTTTCAAACTCTTAAAAAAATATCTTATCCCTCTCTGAAATTTGTACTTTAAGTTCATAAAATAAGCATGGGCATACATTTTAAAACTATACACATCTTAATATCTTTCTTTGAATGATGTTGGCAGCTAGGATTGGCAGCTAAGGATTTACTTGTTCTCCTCTTAAGGAAGGCTTTTGACCACTGCCAAGAGCTGTAGCCTCTAATGTCCATGGTTTAAATTGCTTTGGGTGAATTCTTTTGCGCTACCTCCTGATACATGTAGTCATTGCTATGAGCATCTCCTTCAAAACCAAAGAGCCAAAGTTACTTCAGTAAAAGGAAATGTATAAAAATTGACATTGATAATTTCCTGTCTCTCTTTTTTTTTTTTTTTTTTACAAGGAAGCCATTTGATGTAATGGGAAGAACACGGGATTTGTGATTATAGGACCTGGATTTAAGTGTGTACCTTGGGCAAGTCACCTACCATCTAAATCTGTTTGTTATCTTGAATATGAGATGACAAAAATCATCATGGCATTGACTGGATAGCTGAAAAAAGTGGGAAACTGGCTTGCAAACCATCAAAGCTCTGTAAAAGTACAAGTAATTGGTAAAGGTATTAAGGAAAAAAGATAAGAAAAAGAAAGAGTTTGTAAGAGGCTTCACATTTTTATTGGGAAATAAATTTTAACAACCAAAGGGAAGGCAAACATATGCCACAGAGTAAAGGAGCTGAATAATCTTTCTGAAAGAGAAATTCTAGTAAATTTTTTTTCTCTGAATTTTGGATCTGAAACAAAACCGATAATGCTAAGGGCCAGGTCCTATTCAAAGAGCTTAACGTGGATTATCTTATGTTAAGACTGCTACCACTGTCCCTATTTTATAGATGGGGAAACTGAGGCATGAGGAGCATAGGGGGCTTCTTTGTCACAGAGTCAGTAAATGGTAAAGCCAAGATTTAATCTCAGATCATCTATCTCCAGAGTGTGTGTTCTTGACTGGTAGGTTATTCCAATTATGGAAACAGGGAAGACTTCATTTTCTCGAAAATACAGAAAAAAAGAAATAAAGAAAAGAGGTTCCTGGTGGTTGAGTGAAGTATTCTAAGCTATAGGCAGGTGACAGTTATGAGGGTGACTGAGGAATACCCTGCCTAGTGCCGAACAAGCACGGCAGTGCCGTACTGTACTCTGTGAAGTCCACCACACGTAAAGTATCAAAGTTCACCCAGCAAATCTGGGGATTGTGCAAATACTTTTAGAAATCTGTCTAGTACCGGGACATCAGATTCCTTTCTTTTTTTTTTTTTTCCAGAAACACTAGATCGAATCAGCATCTTGGATTCCAGGTTGCTTTATTTTAACAGACAGAAGAGGGGATCATGACTATTATCTATAATAATACTTCATACGTTTGATGCAGGACTTAAAACTGGATAATATGCATGGTCTTTTCCTAATTTAAAGTCCTTTGTGTCTGTGCTTTAAAGGAGACTGTAATTGTTAATATTATTAGTTCTGCCATTTTCCCCTTCACATTTCTTTTAGGCAGCATCATTGACTACATGGTGCTTAGCACATAGCAGGAGCTCAATGAATGTTTGTTGAACGAGTAGATGAATGCAGAAATATCTACCACTGTGCCACAGTGATTATACATACCAGATATTAACATCTCTGTGCTAAATTCTCTTAATCTGTCTTTGTCATAGACTGCTATTTGACAAAATTGAGCTCTCTGAGATAAGCTATTGCTCATTATAAAAAGTAGTGTAGAGAGGAGCGTCGCGCTGGCCAAGCGGACAGGAACCTCAGAAAACATCTAAATATGGTGCCCTCTGGAAGAAAACATACAGGGAAATCTGGGAAGACATCAATGGAGGATCAGGTTGTAAGAGCCTATGACTTTGAGAAGGAAGATAAAAAAGATCTGAGTGGTTCAGAGGAGGATGTTACCGAAGGGAAGACTCCAGTAATTGAGAAGCATGGGAAGAAAAGGACTTCTGCAGCAGTGTTTGAAGATATGGGGGGTGAAGTACAAAATATGCTGGAAAGATTTGGAGCTGACATTAACAAGGCTCTTCTTGCCAAGAGAAAAAGACTAGAATTATATACCAAAGTGTCTCTCAAAACTAGTAACCAGAAAATTGAACATGTTTGGAAAACCCAGCAAGAGCAAAGGCAGAAGCTTAACCAAGAATATTCTCAGCAATTTCTGACTTTGTTTCAGCAGTGGGATATAGATGTGCAGAAAGCTGAGGAACAAGAAGAAAAACTAGCTAACATGTTCCGACAGCAACAAAAGGTTTTTCAACAATCTAGAATTGTTCAGAGCCAGAGACTGAAAACAATTAGACAGTTATATGAGCAGTTCATAAAGAGTATGGAGGACTTGGAGAAGAATCACGATAGTCTACTTACTGGTGCACAAAATGAACTTAGAAAAGAAATGGCTATGTTGCAAAAAAAAATTATGATGGAAACTCAGCAGCAAGAGATGGCAAGTGTTCGAAAGTCTCTTCAGTCCATGTTATTCTGATGACTCTTTGAAGGAAGAACTTGAACCTAAGTAATATGATACAATTACAACATTAGCTAAGAGGCATGTAATTCTTTTAGAGTGGTTTAAAAATTCTAGTTTAAAACAATACGAAGTGTTAATTGTTAGCTTAAGTGCAAGACCCTTCCTTCTGTTAACCTTCAGATAAAGCTGAACAGTTATGTGAGTCCAGATCTTTAATAGTAATAGTGAATTTTTCTCTTTAACACTTGTTAATTAACTTTTAGCAATAAAGATGATTTAATTTCAAAAAAAAAAGTAGTGTAAGGATTTTTGTTTATTATTTTAACAAAGGAAATTCCTCCTCCGCAGAAGGTTAACTGCCTTTGTCTGAAATTCTGGTCTGGTTTCACACAGTGAGGATAGTTCTTGGAGTGTATAACTCCTGCTATCCATCTCTTATTGTTATATATCTCATGGAACTGTGGTGAAGCTTTTGGCGTGGGCAGACTTTCACTTTATGATTAGCTTGGCAGATAGCATTTACTCTGCTTCCTCTGGAAAACCTCACCAAAATAAAAGAGATTTCTTAAAAATGGCAAAATCCCACAAAAAATGAAGGAAAACAACAAAACAAAACCCAATAACAAGAAAATACAAAAGCATAAGGATGAATGGTAATTGACACAGCAGTGGAGAATGCCAGGAAACAACCAAAATTCCTTAAAGTGTTAGGAATCGGAGGCAATGGGCTCTTTAAGAATTGATGGTTTGGGTAACACCAAAAATTAAAGAGACTAACTGAAAGAACTAGCTGTGCAGGTCACACCCTGTAACCCATCCCATATAGTTAGGCAACTACCCCTCTTCTACTTCAAGAGAAGGAAGTTCATCTTTTGGAAAGCATGTAACAAAGAGTCCTTCAATTGGGACACCTTAGGCATAGGTTAGAGTAAGGGGACCATATCAAAAGTGGAAAGATTAAGTGAATATCTATATCAGACGTATTAGTATGCTTCCCCCAATAGCCAGGGCTTTGATCACTAGGCAGGAGATTGGTGCTTCTGTGAAAACCAGTGTTAAGCCCTAAAGATAGTACTACCAAGGTTCCTAGAGAAACTGTCTAGCCAGAGCACCACCCGGTGACACCAAAGGAAGCAAGCCCCTTCTTTGAACACCTAGAATTTCCAACTAGCATATGTTCTTACTTTTTATTCTAAAATCATTATAAACTCATAAGAGTTGCAAAATACAGTATAGAGAAGTCCTGTGTACCCATCACTCAGCCTCTCCAAATGCTAATACACTTAAATAACTGTAGTGTATTATCAAAACCAGGAATTTCACATTGCTGGAATAAACCCTATTAGGTTTATAAAAAATGTCACTTTTAAATATGAATGGATGGCTAGAAACAGCCAGACATCTCAGGAAATCATTTTTTTTTTCTAAATTAGAAAGACTGTCTTGAAGAAACTAATACTGAGAATGACCATGAACACTTCAAAAAAGAAAAAAAGGAAAAAGAGAACCAAGAGCAAGATTAATAAAAAGAATTCTAATGAATAATAAAGAGCTCATATAAATTAGGAACAACTGTAGAGGAAAGTAAAACAAACAACAATAAAAAACCGAACCAACCAACCAAAGAATACTTCAGTGTAAGGGATGATAGAAAAAAATTATGTAGTGCATGGTGATTGCATTTGAGAATACTTCATGGTATAACTGACATTTTCTAAAACAACAGAACTTAAATGTTCTCACCAAAAAAAAAAAAAAAAAAAAGAAAGGTAAATATGTGAGGTGATGAATTACTTGGGTACATGTATCAAATCATTACATTGTGTACTTCCAGTATCTTACAGTTTTGTCAGTTATATCTCAATATAGCTGAAAAAAAAAGATAATCTTACTAAAAATAGAGCAAAAAAAGAAGAGCAAGATGGAAAATAAGGATTTTTAAAACAAGAAAGTTAAAGAATTAAATCAGGAGGTCCACTTCCAAATTACAGAAATTATGGAAAGAGAGAACAAACAAATTAGAAGGAGGGGATAAGTAAAGAAATGATCACCAAATATTTCATGTCTATGAATTTTTAGATTAAAGGATCCCCCTGAGCGTTTAGCACAACAAGGGAAGAGAAGCCACACATGTAGATGCAATACTGTGAAAGTTAAAGAACACGAGGGATAAAGAAAAGATATGAAAGGCCATCAGAAATTAAGGACACGTCCTTCACGGAGGACAATGATTCAGAATGGCTTTGGACTTCTCAACAGCAACACTTAGAACCAGAATAGCTCCAGGCCTCCGTAACTGTAGAAGGACAGACTCTACAGCTTATGTGTAAGATCTCAGCAAGTCTATCCCCCACCCCTCAGTACCCTTTATGAAGAAGCTGCTAGAGAACGTGCCCCAGGAAAACAAGAATCTAGGCCAAGAAAAACAAAAAGGTGTGATCTAAGGATGAGGTCAAACTCAAGAGAATGTCAAAGGAGTCCCCAGGTCATTGGTGAAGGGTAACCCAAGGTGACAGCTGTGGAACATAAAGACCATATTTCGTACATGAATATGGTAGAAAAAACTAGGAGAGAGGTTTCCAAGGAGACGAAACTGACAAGATATCTGAGGTGTCTACATACACTGAGAGAAGATGCTGGGTGACTCATAAGGAGTTTGGCGATGAATCCCCAAGTGCATACGAAACTAACCAAACAGAATAGGATTTTTTAACTTCAGGAAAACAATACAAATGCAAGAAAGTAAAAGTAATGTTAGTGTACTACCGGGCTCAGCTGTGCATGGTGTTTACATGGTCATACTAAGATAAGCACTAAATGCTGGTTTAATCATTATTACAGTAACTCCCGAAATATGGCGCACAAATAAGGAGGAGATGGTGGTAAAAAACAGTGAAGGTCCCAGTTTCCATATAACTATAGTCATTAACACCAGAGCCTCCTTGAATCAAAAAGGGGCAAAATAATCTTGTTACTGCAAGATATGGAAGTAAATACTAAAATAACCAAACCAAAAGTGACTGCCTCTGGGAAGCAGGAAATGGGCAAATGATTGGGCAGATGAAAGCTGCTTAATTTTGTTTTAAATTATAATGCTTGTGGAAATTCTGATTTTTTAAAACTATGTACATATATAGCTCTGACAAGAATAAAAATTAAGTTCAAAAAAAAAAAGAAGATTAGAAGAATGTAAGGATTAGCCCAGGAAAGATAAGACTCCTTGCAAATAGTAATGTGATAATCTGGGTTTAAGGGAGACTGATGGTATTTGGGGGCAGTTTTATAGGAGCTATCCCCATTCAGAGAGTGCAGAGGAATTACTGTCGTGATCCCCAACACATCAAGTGCTAGATAGTAAAGCAGTAACAGAGAGGCCAGACGTGCACATATGTTCTTGTTTAATCAGGTGTAAGCATCATCTGGAAAGGGGATGTGTGTCTATTACCAGTCCAGCATGTCTTCTTCTAGTCTTCTACCCCTCCCCCAGTTCTCATCCCATAAGAGCACATGAGAGAGGCAGGGTGAGGAGCATCTTCTGTCATTGACCCTGATGATGAATACATCCCCCACAATATGCAGAGACCTCTCCAGATGCCAGGATTCTCTCATCTACCCTATTTATAGCATCTCTGCCATTAGTTTAATGGATCAAGTGAAATTTAAGGTGTAAGTTTAGAAATCCTGGCACTGTGTAATTTATTTGGAAAGCAAATAGCCTAAACCCATATAGGCAGAGTGCTAGGGCTGTAAGCTTTTTAGAAATATAGATGGACAGGAAGCGAAGGAACATACACTGTATTAGAATGATTTCATTACTTGTTGATTCATTAAGCAAGAAATACAATTTATCCCTAGCCTAAAGTGCTGATGATGTTTGGTGGCTAACTAGAAGAGAAACATGCTCCAAATAGACTTCTAGAGTTCTGGGATGGGTCAGCAAATCCCAGGGAACTGTGAATGCAGCATGTGTATAAGAGATTTCAGGACGGGACTGGAGGAGATGATGCTGAGTGAAATAAGTCAAGCAGAGAGAGTCAATTATCATACCATTTCACTTACTTGTGGAACATAAGGAGTAACACGGAGGACATTGGGAGATGGAGAGGAGAAGTGAGTTGGGGGAAATCGGAGGCAGAGATGAACCATGAGATACTGAGAAACAAACTGAGGGTATTGGAGGGGATGGGGGCAGGGAATTGGGTGAGCCTGGTGGTGGGTATTAAGGAGGGTAGAGATTGCATTGAGCACTGGGTGTGGTGCGTAAACAATGAATCTTGAAACACTGAAAAAATAAAAGTAAATTAAAAAAAAAGATTTCAGAGTATAGGAGGGAGAATGTGGGAGTAGGGGCTGAGAAGGTAATAAATCATTGTCCAGGATTTTAAAGATACGTTTAAAGGTATTTTATTATATAAATTGTGAGGCAGCCAAGTTTAAATTATTTACAGTGAATTCCAATAGTTGAAATCATCTGATAATAAGGTATTTAATGTCTTCAGATAAGTAGTTATGGATTGGATTACTTACTTACTTCATAAGTAGTTATAGATTGGATTACTACTTACTTCAGATAAGTAGTTATGGTGATTTTGTAATATAGCAAAGAGTGACAGAATTGCATCAATTTTAATAGACCTAACCTGTACTACTTTAAATAACACTAATCATCCTTCAACTCTGAATAACCACAAGAGTAGATGCTAGCCCAGGAACCAGATAACTAGTCTTTCTGCGAGAAGTCTTGTTCTCTGATGTTGACTTCTGATTTTCAAAAGAGTCTTTGTTTTCTTGACTGTTTCCTTTGCTGTGCAGAAGCTTTTGATTTTGATGAAGTCCCCAAAGTTTATTTTCCCTTTTGTTTTCTTTGCTTTTGGAGACATATCTTGAAAGAAGTTGCTGTGGCTGATATTGAAGAGATTACTGCCTATGTTCTCCTCTAGGATTCTAATGGATTCCTGTCTCATGTTGAGGTCTTTTATCCATTTTGAGTTTATCTTTGTGTACGGTGTAAGAGAATGGTCGAGTTTCATTCTTCGACATATAGCTGTCCAGTTTTCCCAGCACCATTTATTGAAGAGACTGTCTTTTTTCCACTGTATATTTTTTCGTGTTTTGTCGAAGATTATTTGCCCATAGAGTTGAGGGTCCATATCTGGGCTCTCTACTCTGTTCCACTGGTCTATGTGTCTGTTTTTATGCCAGTACCATGCTGTCTTGGTGATCACAGCTTTGTAGTAAAGCTTGAAATCAGGAAACGTGATGCCCCCAGTTTAATTTTTTTTTTTCAACATTTCCTTAGCGATTTGGGGTCTCTTCTGGTTCCATACAAATTTCTGGATTCTTTGCTCCAGCTCTTTGAAGAATACCGGTGGAATTTTTATCGGAATGGCATTAAAAGTATAGATTGCTCTAGGCAGTATAGACATTTTAACAATGTTTATTCTTCTGACCCAAGAGCATGGAATGGTCTTCCATCTTTTTGTGTCTTCTTCAATTTCTTTCATGAGTGTCCTGTAGTTCCTCGAGTACAGATCCTTTACCTTTTTGGTTAGGTTTATTCCCAGGTATCTTATGGTTCTTGGTGCTATAGTAAATGGAATCAATTCTCTAATTTCCCTTTCTGTATTTTCATTGTTAGTGTATAAGAAAGCCACTGATTTCTGTACATTGACTTTGTATCCTGCCATGTTACTGAATTGCTGTATGAGTTCTAGTAGTTTGGGGGTGGAGTTTTTTGGGTTTTCCATATAAAGAGTCATGTCATCTGTGAAGAGAGAGAGTTTGACTTCTGTTGCCAGTTTGGATACCTTTTATTTCTCTTTGTTGTCTGATTGCTGTTGCTAGGACTTCTAATACTATGTTGAACAAGAGTGGTAAGAGTGGGCATCCTTGTCGTGTTCCTGATCTCAACAGGAAGGCTGCAAGTTTTTTCCCATTGAGGATGATATTTGCTGTGGGTCTTTCATAGATAGATCTGATGAAGTTCAGGAATGTTCCCTCTATCCCTATACTTTGAAGCGTTTTAATCAGGAACGGATGCTGGATTTTGTCAAATGCTTTTTCTGCATCAATTGAAAGGACCATGTGGTTCTTCTCTCTTCTCATATTAATTTGTTCTTTGGGACTTCATCAAAATCAAAAGCTTCTGCACAGCAAAGGAAACAGTCAAGAAAACAAAGAGGCGACCCACAGAATGGGAGAAGATATTTGCAAATGACAGTACAGACAAAAGGTTGATATCCAGAATCTATAAAGAACTCCTCAAACTCAACACATACGAAACAAATAATCATATCAAAAAATGGGAAGAAGATATGAACAGACGCTTCTCCAATGAGGACATACAAATGGCTATCAGACATATCACCTTACACCAGTTAGAATAGCCAAAATTAGCAAGACAGGAAGCAGCATGTGTTGGAGGGGATGTGGAGAAAGGGGAACCCTCTTACACTGTTGGTGGGAACGCAAGTTGGTGCAGCCACTTTGGAGAACAGTGTGGAGATTCCTCAAGAAATTAAAAATAGACCTTCCTTATCACCCTACAATTGCACTACTGGGTATTTACCCCAAAGATACAGATGGAGTGAAAAGAAGGGCCATCTGTACCCCAATGTTGATAACAGCAATGCCCACGATCACCAAACTGTGGAAAGAACCAAGATGCCTTTCAATGGACGAATGGATAAGGAAGATGTGGTCCATACACACTATGGAGTATTATGCTTTCATCAGAAAGGAAGAATACCCAACTTTTCTAGCAACATGGATGGCACTGGAAGAGATTATGTTGAGTGAAATAAGTCAAGCAGAGAGAGTCAATTATCATTATGGTTTCACTTATTTGTGGAGCATTACAAATAGCATGGAGGACAAGGGGAGTTAGAGAGGAGAAGGGAGTTGGGGGAAATTGGAAGGGGAGGTGAACTATGAGAGACTATGGACTCTGAAAAACAATCTGAGGGGTTTGAAGTGGCGGGGGGGGGGGAGGTTGGGGTACCAGGTGGTGGGTATTATAGAGGGCACGGATTGCATGGAGCACTGGGTGTGGTGCAAAAACAAGGAATACTGTTATGCTGAAAATTAAAAAAAAAAAAGAGTCTTTCAAAGTCTTATCTGGCTTCAACCACTATTTCAGATTTGGCCATTATTCTAAAGCTGCACAAATTTTGGTATTGCAAGGAAGTACTTCTTAGCTGCTAGCTGTTCTCTGCATCTTCATGCTATTGGTATTTTGATAGGGATTGCATTAAATCTGTATATTGCTTTGGGTAGTACAGACATTTTAACACTATTCATTCTTCCAATCCATGAGCATGGAATGTCTTTCATCTCTTTCTGTCGTCTTCAGTTTCCTTCATCACTGTTAATAGTTTTCAATATGCAGCCTTTCACCTTTTTGGCTAAGTTCATTCCTAGGTATCTTATCATTTCAATGCACTTGTATGGTACGCGGTATTGTTTTCTTAATTTCTCTTTCTGCTGCTTCATTATTAGTGCCTAAAAATGCAATGGATTTCTATATATTGATCCTGTATCCTGCAACCTTATTGAATTCATTCATCAGCTCCAGTAGTTTTTTGTTGGAGTCTTTAGGGTTTTCTATATACAATATCATGTCATCTGCAAAAAGTCAAAGTTAACATCTTCCTTACCAATGTGGATGCCTTTTCATTTTGGTGTCTGACTGCTGTGGCTAGGACTTTAAGTATTATGTTGAATAAAAGTGGTGAAAGTGGACATCATTCTCTTGTTCCTGACCTTCAGGGAAAACTCTCAGTTTTTCCCCATTGAGTATGAGGTCCACTGTGGGTTTTTCCTATCAGGCCTTTATTATGTTGAGGCATGTTCCCTTTTAACCTACTTTGTTGAGGGTTTTTATTGTGAGTGCGTGTTATACTTTATCAGATGCTTTTTCTGCATCTACTGAGATGATCACAGTTTTTATTCTTTTTCTTATTGATGTGATGATGCATCACACTGACTGATTCGCAAATACTGAACTGCACTTGCATCCCAGGAATAAATCCCACTAATTGTGGTGAATGATTTTTTTAAAAATATTTGGTTTGCTAATATTTTCCTGAGGATTTTTGTATCCAGCAATTGCAGTACTGGGTATTTGCCTAAAGAATCCAAAAACACTCATTTGAGGAGACACACACACCCTCATGTTTGCTGCAGCGTTATTTGCAATAGCCAAATTATGGAAGCAACCCAAGTGTCCATTGATAGATGAGTGGAGAAAGAAGATGTGGGGTGTGTGCATACACACACACACACACACACACACACACACAGGACTATTACTCAGCCATAAAAAAAGAACGGAATCTTGCCATTTGCAACAATAGGAATAGATCTAGATGGTGTAACACTAAGCGAAGTAAGCCAGTCAGAAAGACAAATACCATATGATTCCACTCACATGTGTAATGTAAGAGCCAAAATGAATGAATAAAGGGGGGAAAAGAGACAAACCAAAAAACAGACTCTTAAGTACAGAGAACAAAGAAAGGTTTCTAGAAGGCAGTTGGGTGGGAGGGATGGGTGAGTGGGGGAAGGGGCTTCAGAGTGCACTCATCTTGATGAGCACTGAGTAAGGTACAGAGGCGCTGAATCGATACATTGTGTACCTGGAACTAATATAACATTGTATGTGAACTACACTGGAATTTTTTAAAAAGAAGTTCAATTTCTTCTAGACCTTTTCCTACCATATGGTGCCAATTCACAGAAGAGGCAAGAGCTTGAACAGGCAATAACTAAATTTTTTTTAATGTTAGTGACAAACTGAATAGTCCTGCTGAGGCACTGGAAGGGATGACAATGGGACAACCTCAGAATTCCTTCACCTGCCAAGCAAGAACATCCAAGCAGATGGCTGCCACAGTATGAAGATGTAAGCTTTCCTGTACTGAATCTGGGTGGAGCATGTCTCTGGAGACCCTCTCTCCAGCAGCGGCATCTCAGCCCAGGGGTTCACCTTAGGTTGCCCTGACTGCACCTGCTACAACCCCCCCCCCCCACCCACATGGTCAGACCTGCCAACAGAAGTCAGGCTCTCTGCAGGAAAGAAAATCCATGAGGGAAGTATATTCTAAGATTGGTAGGTATCTTTCATTTAGCTGGACCTAAGGAAACATTCTCTTAGATTAAGAAAATCATTTAGGGGCACCTGGGTGGCTCAGTCAGTTATATGTCCAACCCATGATTTCCACTCAGGTCATGATCTCAGGGTCGGGAGTTGGAGAGCTGAGTGGGGCTCGGTGCTGAGCATGGAGTCTGCTGGAGACTCTCTCTCTCCCACTCCCTCTAGCCCTTTCCTTGGCATGGGTGTGCTTGCTGAAAAAAGAAAGACAGAAAGAAAGAAGAAAGAAAGAAAGAAAGAAAGAAAGAAAGAAAGAAAGAAAGAAAGAAAGAAAGAAAGAAAGAAAGAAAGAAAGAAAGAAAGAAAGGAAGGAAGGAAGGAAGGAAGGAAGGAAGGAAGGAAGAGAGAGAGAAGAAAAGAAAAGAAAAAAAAAGAAAAGAAAAGAAAAGAGGAAAGGAAAGAAAAATACAAGACAAGGCAATAAAAGAAAGTCATTTGACTGTAAAATTTCTGAACTGGAAAGGGAACATGTAATTCCCACCACTTTCACCCCATTCTCTCCCCCACCCTAACACATTTCCTTCATATCCTTCTCCAATCAGGCTCACTTGGAAGCTTGAAATGTCAGGGTGTTCCCTCCACAGGTAGCCTGTGCTCTGAAAAGTGTTCAGGTATTCACTTGGCTGGCAAATGTGTATTCAGAATTCAGCAAAAGCAAACCTTTCTATCACATACTCTGAATATCTGGCAGAGCAGGGGAGGGCACCCTCACAGTTTTAACTCCTGAGGAAATAAGATGGAAGAAGTTGCAATTCACTCCAATAGAATAAGATTAAGATAAATGGAAAAATATCTGTGTATTTTATTTTTAATGCCCCTAAATCCATTAGTTATGGGAACTAACTGTTTATCTTCTGCCCAAGGATCTACAAAGTTTATTGATCAAGGGGCCCTACCATTCCTACCGTGATGGTAGATATGTGACCTAGGTGAGTCAATCAGAATGTCCCATCTAAGTTGGGACAGGACTGGTCAAGGGGAGGCATCTAACCCAGAGCCAATCACCAAACTTTGGGGGACTGATATAGAGACTGGCAAAGAATGTCCCTTATAAGCCTGGAGCTAGCAAGGTTCACTTTTGCCACCCCTTAAGGACAACCTGCAAGAAATGGAAACTGACCAGAGAAAAACAGAGCCAAGAGAAGGAGAACGAAAGTTCTGTGGGAGCACTTGGATCTGGCTGTGCCTTTCATTCAATAAGCCAACACATTATATTATTTTATGTCACTGTACACATTTTCCTGAAGGATTTCATGCCCTTTTGGGGGTGAAGTGTACTACAGTCTAGATTGTCTTATGACTCCCCAAATGACATGCATATCTTGAAAGAACGATGAGAGACAAGCACTACAGGAAAGAAACATTATGCTAAAACAACTGGTGAAACCTCTTATACTTCTAAGCAGAGTCTCAAAGAAAACATCAGGCAGATTAATTCTTTAAGACTTCAAAACAAGACCAGACAGATCACTAGAAAGAAAAGCTACAGGGAACCCTAGTCTCAGCAGGGGCACATGGGATAAATGAACAAATCTCTTCAATCTCTACTTTCGATAATTCTGTAATAATTGTCTGAAGCTGTTCTTAATTAGACTCCATTATGGGATTAGTTTGAATTATATTATGAGTCATTGATTTACAGAATATACCCGCTGAAGACCTAGGTGCTGGATGGAGTAACTGTGCTACAATTGTAACGAAATTGTAGCAGGGAGCAGAGGAAAATATTGATCTATTTATAATGAATTTATGTCCAACTTAATTTTTATAACCACTTAATAAATGTAATGTGGGTCAGGATGAATTTCTGTAGAAGTGGCCTCCTTTCATCAAGGAGGGACAGAGAAATGCATCTGTTTGTTGGACTAAGGGTAAGTCAGTTGCGGGAGGCCTCTGTAACCTGCACATGTCTGAAAAGGCAGGCTTGGGGGAGAGGACTGCAGAACATCTGCCACTTCCTCGATGAATCTGGTATAAAAATCCCTACAATCTTGCTTTGAGGAACTCCCCAAACTAACATAAGTGATGACAGGCTAGGAGGCATAAATATTCTGTAATCTGAAGAGTTGACCAGACTTGTTTCAAAAGCCATGGCTAATTCTTAGGGCATACACTAATGACAGTGCAACTGGAAAAGTGGAGGGAAGTATTATGAGGGTATATATTTCAGTCTAATCCCGGAAGTAATAATATTGATAACAGTTACCATTTGTCAAGTGGTTACCCCTGTCAGGCTCTAGGGGTAATGTACTTCTCTCAATAATATCATGATTAGCCACATACTGCAGATGAGATTGATAAAATAAATATGCGCATCTTCTGGGGCATCAATTTTATATCCCATTACAGGGAAAATTGGGTAATTTAGCCATGTCATTGAAAACATATTTATATTCCTGGTGGGTTGCATTAATGTCTCCAATTCTTCACCATCCCTGCAGCCATGATCCCCTTCTGACTTCTCAACCACGTCCACTGTAAAGATACAATATCTGGGCATCCCTTGGCCCAGGCAAGGGATAGACTTAGCTATCATGGGCTGAGAGTACAAAATTTGGTGTCGGATTTGGATTCAATTCTTGTTTCTACCTCTTTTTTTTTTTTTTTTTAACTGTAGGATCTTCTGCAAGTTGCCTGAATCACTAAGTCCCTTACCTGGAGGAAAGGGGCTACACCCACCTCCCGGTGAAGCTGGCAGAGTTACATGTGGGAATTGCTTGGCCAGAGACTGACACAGAGTAACTGTCTGAAGAATGATACCTACTATCATTACCCTCATTATTTATAGAACAAGCCTAAAATCCATCCCCATGCAGCCCCTCATCAACTTTTCACTTCTGCTGATTCACTTTACAAAGCACACGGACAGTTAGTTTTGGACTTTACTCTTCTGGGATGTGTTTTTCTAGAATATACTCCATGACAGAATAGACATTAGTATTTTTACTTTCCCATCATGAGTGTATGTAGGACACTATCTGATCGTTCTTCAGTATTGCCTCCTTGGAAAGAAAGATATTAGAAAAGCATTCTGGCAAGGCCTTTTTTTTGTTGTTTTTTTTTGTTTGTTTGTTTTTTAATTTTCAAAGCAGCCAAGAGTGGCAATTGTCTCCTGTGCTCCAAACCAATGTCTCCTTTAGCCAGCTTGTCTAAGAAATAAACCAAGGCCTTTTATCTTATCTCTCTCATACCTCTTAACTAAGGTTTGCAGAATAATACTGCTGATACCCTTGGAACGTATGATTTTTCCTGCCATGTGCCAGGCACATCTGCTAAATACAGAGAGATCTGATTCCCTTCCCAAAATTGATTCAGCAAGAGCACTCAGAACTCAGTTAAGGCCCCAGGAAGGCATGTGTTGGGATTTAATGCTTCGCCCTTGAGAAAAAGCCCCTCCTGCCTACACTACCAGAAAATAATTCCTAGCTGGAAAAGCAATGTAAGGACCCCAGGGGCCCATCCTCCTCCATCTTGAGAAAAGAGGCTGGAATGGAATCAACACTAAGGCTACAAATAAAAGCTGTTATTCAACAGAAGAAAAATTGGAGGTTTGAATAACGAATATTACAGCCACAGCCTGTTCCTAAAAGCATGTTCATACAGAGCAGATACTGATTACAGCAACACACTGTGTTTATGTAATCCAACAGAAATACGTTATTATCGACAAAGAAAAGAGAACAGATCTCAGAAAACAAGTGCCAGTGACATGTTACAACTTTTTCTTTTTTTCTTTTGATTTAACATATTTGTAAGCTGCCACTCTTTACAATAATTGACAAAACAGTGTAGACATTTTGCTTTCTGGAAAACTGGAAGTCATATGTCATGACTAAGATCTGTCAGTGATCAGTTAAATTGGGCGTTTGGACCTGTGTCGGCACGTCTGTTCTCAGCCTAATGATTTGTTTGTTTAACTGTTCTTGTTAGAGACTGTTGGCCCATCAGGAAAGAGATGTTGATTTTAAAAATTAATCTTGGGGAAAAAGTAAATACAAATACAGAGTTTCTTGGTGAGTTCATTTCAGTTCTCAATCGATGCCATTGTGAAGCACTAACTATAATGAAGACAACAGACACTAATTAAGTAAACAAGATATCCACGATCATGAAAAGGTCAACTTAAGAGAGCCAACCTATTAATTTTCCGATGGTTATATTTAGAACAACAGCAATCAAACAAATCTTTTTCCATGCACTGGACCCCCGCACAGTCTTTCAGCACTAGGTGTCATAAGATAGCTGTACCTTGTAAACATACTGGTCAGTTACAAGTATATTCACAAGATGATTAGCTCTCAGCTCTTCCTAAGGTCCCTGGAAGCCTCCAGAAATTAGCCTTCCCCGATGCTTCCCTATGAGACATTGGTTAAAATAATCTTACCTAGGGGTAGAGAATGTTTCTTGACCCTTCCACCTCCATGGTGTCAACTCTAGTGCTGGCCTCATCACTCACTGCTGCACTCTGACTCAGCTATCTGACCGAGCACGTGCTTTCGGTCTTAGTTTAATGTGTGCCCTTGCTCCGTGTTTATGCTTGGGTCAGAATGTGTCTTTCCAGTGTCCACATCAACCCTGCCATTCAGTGGCTGGGTGATAGCAGAGGGTGGGAAGAGCTATGATTGTTCTGTGGGACCATCACACACCACACATCGACAATGCGGCAGGTGATACCATTATTTAATTTTTATGAAACTGTTAGGTAGGTGTTAGTACTTCCTTTTTTAAAATCAGCAAACTGAAGTGTAAAATGACAAAGATGTGGAGTGTCTGGGTAGGACACTTGGTTAAGCATCCAACTCTTGATTTTGGCTCAGATTATGATCTCAGGGTCTTAGGATCAAGCCCTACAATGGGCTCTGCAGTCAGAGTTCTCTCTCTCCTTCTTCCTCTGCCCTTCTCCTTATTCATGTGCTCACTCTAAATTAATTAATTAATTAAATCTTTAATAACATAAAATGAAATAAAATGGCAAAGATAACTTGTCCCAAGTCATAAAGGACAATATGTAGAGCTCAGATTAGAGTTAAGGTCTTTGTATCATGAAAACGCACTCTTTCCACTTGTCCTTAGATTTCAGGAGCCGGGTCCGTTAGCAAACTCGGCGCCAGAAATAATAGCAATGTCATTATTATTACTGGGAGCTAATAGATATTAGTACACTTACTTGTGCCAGACATATATAAGTTTAAAAATATCAGAATCACACAGCTAATAGGTGGCAGAATTTAGACTTGAATCCTTGACTGTCTCTGAAACCCACACCTTAAATCTCTATGCTGTGGTGCTCCCCTAAAGACTTAGTGATATAGGTTAATGTCCCCAGAAGAAAGAGTGATGGAAAGGCCCACATGCTTCACCAATGAGCTTTACTTCCTGGAATTTCAATAATTATGCCTCTAGGATCTGTAAATTTCATGCTGGTGCAGGATCTGCTCTCCCTATGACTTTGGTTTACACTGATTATAAAGGCCGCTGGTCACTGTTCCTGTCATGCTATTCATACATGATTACATAACCCACTGAGGTTGATTTCCCAACACTGGGCATCCTGTGGGTGCTCAGTCAGAGCCACCGACTCACCTCATAAATACAGGAACTTCCACTGGCTCTGTGACTTTCTCTGGTCAGACATATTTTGGTCACATTTTCATTCATCAGCCTCTGCTTGTATAATTCCTCTTCCTCATATGTGGGACCTTAAAATGTCCTGCTTTTTCTCTCTGGGCATCTTTTATGTTGGTCAGCTTATCACAGTTACACACAGGCTGTCACTGGTATTAGGACCCTTAGGATTGGAAAAGTCATTCAGGGGAACTAAAAGTAGAAGTTAAAATCACCTGCCACTTTCAGTAAAGGAAGAAAAAGAAGTCATTTAAGAAGAGATTTAGGAAGTGAGCTAACCTTTGAAAATATCTGTACATTTTGGACTGGAATGTTGCAAATAGACATCCATCGACGATTCTAAAACAAATTTGAGCTATGAAATCTGATTTCTTCACCTTCAGATCTTGAGCCAAGACATGAGAAAACAACAACACTTAGATTTGAGTTTCCTTTCTTTTTTCTTTCTTTTTTTTTTTTTTTCCTGCTTCAACATGTCATGCTTTGGCAGAATTGTTAATAGGGAGTGAAATGTCCAAAGAAGTTGCTTCAGAAAGGCAGAGAAGCAAAGAGTTTGTATGATCCACACAATGAATAATTGTCTCTCAAAGAATTGGATATGCGGTATGCTGCCTAATTACAGGAAACGGCAAATGGAGATAAACACTGTAGTCACAAAAATCCCCAGAAGATATCTGACAGTGTCTCAGAAACCTGTTTCTGTTCCAAATGCTGTCAATTCTTAACATGGGGCAGGGGAGGGATGAGAGGAAATCAAGCTAGGGTCTTCTGGTAAGTCATGGAAAGAAAACCCCAACGGACAAAAAGCTGCTCTTGCCTGGTCTGAAGGGACTGTCACAGTGATCACGACAGAGCTCTGTTCCGAGGCTACACTATGCCTACACCTGCCCATGTAGGAACGTGTTCCCCCGAGCACCACGGTTCATGTTTCCCTCCCCCAGCTACACAGCTGATACTAAGAAAATTTGTCACGTTCTCTGCTAGGATTAAAAGCATAAGAGAGTGCTGAGTATAGTGACAAATTTTAAATGACCTCAGGGAGTGTTTTGGAGTTTGAGACACAAAGGTCCCAGATTAAGGGCTGAATTAAGAACAAGCCCTAGACAATCACTACATGCAGGAATGATCAGGACTTCCCCAGAAAGGGGTCAGGGCAGCAGCCCAGCCTTTGAGAGCTCTAATATCCAGTGGCTAAAGATTGAGGATCAACCTTATTTGCACATCAGAATCCTCTAGGGAATTTCAAAAACTACCTGTGTTTACTCTTTACCCTCCATCAATTAGATCATAGTGCTGGAAGCGGTAGCTCTATATTCTAAAGACTGGTTGAATGTGCAGCCAAAGTTGGGAACCACTGGAGGAAGGTCTACAATATGCAAGTGGGTAGAATGTAGTGATTCTTAAGCCTTTTCGAGATTCTGATGAAAGTCAGAGTTCCTCTCACCAAACCAATTAACATAAGTAGACAGATAAATAGATGGTAGCAGAGGACAGACCTAGGATTCATGAATACTATGAAAGACCACTCAGACCTTATGGGAGTCAATGAGCTTTATACAAATGACCGCTGGTTAGAGTTCAAGCAAAGCTAGAGGCTTAGGTGCATAACTAACCCATTAGCCAATGTACTTCTTGTTCATGTCCTTTATTAAAGACATTGGCCTAGAAAGACACCCCTGGGGAGTCGGGTTGTAAAAAACATGTGTGGCAGGTCCTTTAAGAGTTCACAACCTACTACAGGCCATACCACACACACACACACACACACACACACACACAAATATTTCACTAGAAGGGAGTGAAAAGTTTACAGATGGTTAGCATAGATGAGATCTGCTCCAGTGGCTTAAAAGACCAGGCAATTCCTTCCAGATGGGGAAATGATGGAGAATTCCATCAAGAAGTTGGGATGATTGTCTCAGAAGGGAAATGTCAAATGCACTGGCATTGGTATAGACGCCTGTCACTGCAAGGACTTTTCTCCAGGGAGGTTTGCTGACCAGAGGTGGAAATGAGGCCCTTCTCAAACAAATAGAGTTTTGCATGTGTTTTTTTTTTTTTTTTCAACTGCACACCCTTCCCTACCTTAACCAACCACCAAATAAACAAAAATCCATGATCCCATCTCCAAACATTATTGGCAATAAGGTGATAGGCAGTACTGATGGAAATTTTTTTTAAAGATTTTGTTTATTTATTTGAGAGAGAATGAGTGAGAGAGAGCATGAGAGAGGAGAAGGTCAGAGGGAGAAGCAGACTCCCCAAGGAGCTGGGAGCCCGACGCGGGACTCGATCCTGGAAGCCCGGGATCAGGACCTGAGCTGAAGGCAGTCGTTCAACCAACTGAGCCACCCAGGCGCCCTGATGGAAAATTTTTATCCCTTGATCTTGAACCTGCACGTCTTCACACAGGCATAAATGTGAGAGCTCACTCTATATGCCCCGTCTGTATCAGGTAGAATGAGCATTTGTGGTCTCTCCCTGTCTAACACTGCAGGTATGAAGCCTTGACAATTCTTCTCAGTGTGGTTAATGTTTCTCACAAGTGTTCCTTAAAAAATGAAATAGTACTACTATTTGGTGCATTTAAATGCATTTACATTTCATTCAAGGGAAATGAGTTTTCTGTTTTAATTTCATCTCGGTTCCATTTAATTAAAGTCTAGCTCATTCTGTCATTGAACACTTTCTTAAGTGCTGGAGTTTTGCTAAATCATTCAATGTGAGTTTGAAATTTGGACAAGATTTTTCAAACCATGAATAAATTTGCATCTATTGATGATTTTGCAATCAATAGATTCCTTCTTCCACCCTGAAGTTAATATAATGTTTTGTATTGTTCGAAGTACATTTTCATACATTATTTCATATGTTTTCTGGAAAAACTCCACAAAGCAGGCAAATTGAGTCCCATCATCCACATCCTACAAGTAGAAAGCTGAGTTTCAAACAGATTAAGTGACCCAGCGAAGATCACACAGCCAGTTAGCCCCTGGATTAGACTTACAAGAAGATCTTCTGTTGACTAGTTCAGTGCATTTTAAATGTACTACCCTCCCCACTTTCCATCCATTCTGTTAAGGGAAATATGCAATTCTGTCCTTTCTCAACACTGCCAAAAGATTTTTTAATTTGGCTAGCAGACATATTAGGAGATTAAGGCTGAATTTTAATGATTTTAATGTCTTTTATGTGACAGGCACTGGGGAATGCTCTTACCAAAATCATTTCTCATCTTTACAGCGAGACTCTATTTCACAGAAGACAAGGCTCAGGGATGTTAAGTAACTTGCCAAAGTCGCATACTTGCTTGCCTTCTGTTTTCCTTGGTTCTCCCTCAGGCCATGGCTGCCTTGGTAAGCATATCGAGTCCAGCCTATACTCTAGAGCCATGCCAGGGGTCTTACCAAATGCCCCCAAACATCCTGTGACAATATTATTATTACTGGCATTGCCAAGACTTACTTGTAGTAACTACTAGTAGTAGACTAGGTATTTTTACCTAGAAAACACTGTGTTAGACATGAAAACACAGAAATTCAAGCATAGTGTTTCCCTTCCAGAAGCTTCCCATCCAATGAAATGGTACATTCCATACATAAGAGCACAAACATAAAACAATGCACAATCAAGGGTTGCATTCTCCAAGCACTAAACAAATGTTTCAAACTTCAGGCTGTAAATACCATTAGAACAGGAAGAGGAGCCTTTTGGGCAAGGACAAGAGAATCTCCCAGAAAGGAGATAATATTTAATGAACTGAGTTGAGTAAGAAGAGAGGAATAAGAGGGAATTATGTGTAGTAGCAATTCTAAATAGGTTTCTGCAGTGAGGAGCAATGCTGGCATATTTGGAGGCAATCCTATCCTCTGGCCCGTCACGCTTGGTGATGGGACTTGAAGTATGACAGCTTCAGTGGACTGTAAGATGGTTCCTTCGGTTGACTTATCAGTTAGAATTGGACACGTCTGCCAGTAACAGAAACCTCCATTAAGAGTGACATCAGCAAGTAAGGGTTTGCTTCTCTTATATAAACACATATGTAACCGTTAGAAGGGGGTTGCGGGTGCTGCTCAGTGACTCTCTCATGCCGACTGTTAGCTCTGACTGTGCTTGCTGCATCGTGGGCGAAAATGGCTGCTGCCACTTTCCGTATCTGCTCTTCCTTGAGGCGGGCGGAGGGTGGTGAGAGGGGCCGCTCCAGCAGCACCTGCTCTCTCCGTCTGGGAGAGACTGTGGAACGGGGAACCAGGTTGCCGTGTGTGTGATTTAGATCATGTAAGCGTATTACTGTCCCAACTGAAGTCAGGCTTTTGATAGTAAGGAAAAAGGAGGGGATAAAAATTGCGTAGGTAAATAACAGTGTCTCTAGGAGTTAACATTCTCTTAGTTACATCCCGTCAGTAACAGAAATGCACTAATTGCCCCAGCTACTGGGGGGTTTCCACATGACATCATGGAGCAGTCGGAAGCCTGGGCAGCAATCTCAGCAGAGCACGGTCAGGCTTCAGGAGGAGCTGGGCTGGAGCTCGGGGTACCACAATGTCCTCTGCACAGCGTGGCAGCTCTCATGCTTGGGGCATTTTTAGTTCTCCCAGCACTAGCTGACCATGGCTTCCTACTCATTCTGTCTGTTTGCTCAGCTGTGTCTCTTGGTCGATTACTTCTGTTTTTCTATGACCATGAAACTTTGTGTTGAGCTCCAATCTGACTAGGGATGCCAGATGAAATACAATATAGCTAATTAAATTTGAATTTCTGATAAATAGCAACTATACGTTTGTATAAATATGACCTAGGCAGTATTTGTGACATGCTTATACTAACAAATGATGTTATCTATCCAAAATTCAAATTTAACTGGGAGTCCTGTATTTCCATTTGTTAAATCTGACAATCCTAAAGCTAATCTAGTTCACTTGTCAGCGGTAAAGGATGTCTGTGCTGACAGGCCTCTAATACAATTCTAACCAGAGCAGACAGAAGTCTCCAGCTTAGAAATCTAGCCCTAGCTCAATCAGCACAGATCACTATGGTAGGCTCACACAGTCAATGCACAGAAACAGATCCTTAAGGAGTTTCCTGATACTCTAGCCCAGTTAACGGAGTCTACGAATGGCATTCCCAGTGGTGGGTCTGATTCAACAATGATGCCATTTCTTTCATACAGCGGGAATGTTGGTTTTCCCGCCATCTCTTTCACATTTCTCTGGATCAACTAGTCGATAGCATCTTCTTTTCTAGGCACACGATCAGCTCATATTCCAACGGGCTTTTGTTGACCTCCACAATGGGTAGGGTGTGCATGGAATAAAATGTTTTCTTTTATGTGATGCATGCCATTTCCTGTCATGTCTCTCCATTTATCTGAATTCTGTCTTTTGTGGAGCTTTATCCCCCTTCTGAGTGATTCAACCAATATATACTGAGTTCTGTGTACACAGAATAGGTGGTAGAAGCTGGACGGAGCAAGTAGATGAAGACATGGTCACCAATGTTCAGGGTCCCTTGGCTCTCCCCAGACTGCTCTCAGTTTTACAATCTAATTGCACAACTGATTTTCTAATCTTGCCATTTCCCTTCTGTTTGCTTGTCTCCCCTTTGAGCTACAAGTATGGATTTGTAAACTGTTGATTCTTTATTTTCAAGAATATCTAATGTAAGAAGGGGAACACCGTTAGAAATTCCATTTCTGACTTGCCCTCCTGACTAAATCATTATTTTACTTCTGTTCTTCTTGCTGTTCATTTCTCCATATCGTTCCTCTATTCACTCCACAATGGCTGATGCCAATAATGGTTCTATACCAAAAGCAAAAGTCATGTACGGCCCTTAACTCACACAGAGTTATAATCACAGAATCAAAGAATAATGGTGGGAACTGCCATGGAGGGCATCTCATTTATGTTCTACCCAGTGCAGAAGTTCCCTGTTCAGCCTCTTAGATTCAGGGTTGTTAAGCCTCTGTGTCAACACCATGTGACAAGGACTATTCAGTTTTGGAACTATTATCAAATTACAACAAATCCTTTCTGATGGTGGATTATGTTTCCCTCTAATAGCTATCATTGGTCCTGAGAATGTAGACAATCCTTCTACACTGTGTAAGCCCTTCTCAAACTGAAGATGTTCATCAAAATTTGGTGAGTGCTGTGAAGTGTGTAAACCTGGTGATTCACAGACCTGTACCCCTGGGGATAAAAATATATGTTTATAAAAAATACAAAATTAAAAAAAAAAATCCCTGATCAAGACTCCTCCATTTCCTTTCTCTTTCTGAATTTTCCTTAGGTCATAATGTCCAGATGCCTCTCCATTCCAGGTCACCCTTCCTCAAAATGACCTCCATTCCCCCTTCTAGAATATCTGGCCCTCAGTGTAGAATATCCTCTGCCACAGGAGTGTCACCTCTCCTTTCTCACAACTGGTTGTGAGGAAGAAATTAATGAGTCTAGTTTTTCCCATCTCTGATATGTGTTATTTTTCAACCTGTTATTTATTATCTTGAGCCCACATAGGAGTTTCTTTACCACTTATAACATTAGTTTCCTCTTCTGTAAAATGAAAATAGTAATACCTATCCCCTATGAGGATAAAGAAAAGTATGTTAAGTGACTTGAAAAATACTAAGTCAGGGCTGTGCAAAAAATTCTTGCTTCCTGCATTTCCCCTCAGCTGGGGAACTGATATAACACATCTCCTGTATTTCTTACATTGGCAGAGAAGTTCATATTTAATGATTTTCAGTTCATCCAACTGATTTCCAGAGCCTTAAAAGGTTGGCTTGGGGGCTTACTGACCACCTATATTTGTTACCACACTTTCTACTTGTGACCACTAACCCAAGGTTCTCTATTTGGCTCTGGATGCAAATACTCTCCAGCTCTGCAGAAAATCACAGAGGGAGTTATTATCAATTCTCCACTTCCCCAAAAAGGATTGGTCTCAAGAGGCATTAGCCACAGGAGGAACGATGATTGTCATTTTCCCTCCCACCTGAAGAAACAGTGTATGATGCTGCCATCAAAACTGATCATTACAGGTAGTAGAAGCAGTGGACCAGGAGCCAGGTAATAAGGAGAAGACGGCTTCAGCTTTTCAAATGAATGCGGTCACTCATCCTGGTTAAGTCCTTAAAGGAGGCAAGCTGCAAATATTCTAGAAGTAGTTTTGCATATGTGTTGAACTCAATCTAATTTTAAACAAATCCATTTCCTATTGTATTTTTTTAGTAGATGAAAGTCTCACTTTCCTCAGCGATAACATAGCTTTAAATGGTCGTGCATTATGCAGAAAACCCTATTATTCTATGCTCGCCCTATCCATTGTGGAATATCGTGAAAATGATCCTAGAGCCATGTTAATAAACAGTACATAACATGCTCCTATATTTCCTAGTGATGAAATATGCAAACTATATTTTGATGATAGCCGAGAACTTTCTTTTCTCTCTGCCATCCCTTCCTCTGGGAACAATATCCCCTTCCCTTTTTCAATTCTGAACAGACCTGGCTTTCACTAAGCCAGAATGGAAAGAGTTTGAGGGTTGCGGTGGCCCCATGGTGGCTCTGGGATTTGTGCCAAAGCTGTGTCTGACGTGGGGGTCTCACAGAACCATGTTCATCTGGGATTCAGGAAACAGGAGCAAGAAGATCCATTTAGCTTCGGGCTATCACTAAGTGACACCAGAACAGCTAGTCAGTTGAGTAAAAACTGTAGCCCTGATGCTTGCTTGGCAACGGGCTCTCTAATCTCATGTCACATTAGAACTGGATTTGGAAGGTACTCAGGACTTACACATGCACTATTGGGCACAAGAGACTATTTTCTGGCAGGATATACTGTTGTGGTGACTTGAGTGCCTTGATAATGATCAGTTTGAAATTTTGTGCAGACTACTAAACACTGCATGCATATTTTTGTGGTCACTCCTTAACTTACAGGTTTAACTTACACTGTTTAACTGTTTAACTCACAGGTGTGAGGCAGCATGGCTTATGGACAGAACTGTGTCTGAATCCTGACTCTCATTTCGCTCTAAGCGGCTAAGGCTGTAGGCAACTTCCTTAATCTGCCTGAGCATCATTTTCTCAATCTGTAACATGGATATAATGATATCTTTATGATAACCTTGTTATAGGTTTTTTAGGATTATAGATATATATACACACACATATATGTAATATATATATATGGGATAATGGATAATAAAGGATAATATATATTATATATAGAAACATATGCATAGGGTAATATATATATTTTATATGTATATACATATATAAAATGTGTGTATCTATATGTCTCTGTGTACACACACACGGCCTAACACAATACCTAGCACATTTAAGGTATTCAATAAATTTTAGTTCCCTTCCAAATTTCCTTCTCAAATACCCATAAATGAATTATAGTAAACATGTCATACATGGAATTTATTTAACTGATCTCAACTACATGTATTCAGAGAAGAAAAAAAAAAGAGAGGGAGGGAGAGAGAGAGAGTAATTTGCCAGTATTCATTTTACTTCTTTTAACGCAGGGCACCAATATGCCCCACTAAAAATACTTGATTTTACATTTTCTCCAGTAACAAGGAAATGGCCATGTTCTGGCCAGTAAGATGTCTGTAAAATTTGCTAGGGAGGGCATCTGTACAGCACGTGTGGGAGAAGGAACTTTTCCTCTCAGCTTTTTTGCCCTTCCTCCTTTACTGCCTAAAATGTGAACGTGAAGCTCGAGCAGTCATCTTGCTCTCCTGAGGTTGTAGACAGAGGCTGAGGCCAAGATGCCAAGGACAGGGGAAGGAAGAGTTAGAGACTAGGGCTCTGGATGCATGGTTAAACCCTAGAAGCTACTCTAGACGGCCTATGTATGCTCTTCTTTTTGCATGGAACAATGGAGCTTTTATATGCTTAAGGCATTGTAGTCTTTCTGTTTTATAGTGTTCTTAGTTGAGACAGACAAATCTTAATGGAAACAGTAGATGATTCTGCCTGTGAGTGACCTGCCTGTATTTTCAGTAATCATTTGCTCTGGAGCAAAATGGGAGATAGTGTTCTGCCTTTCATAGTGTGTGCAATCTTCCTGTGTTGCTGTCAGTCTAGTTTTTAAGGTTTCATATTCTTCACACAGCTTGACTCCCAACACAAGCCAGGGGCTTCCTGAGTACTCATCTGAGTACTTCCTGAGTACCTATGGTGGACTTGCTGAGCGACACAAGTTGCCTTTCCAAAAACATTTTCATGGGTAGTTTTCTCCATGTGGGATTCTGGCATCATACTCTGATCCTAGACCTAACCCTTGGGTAAGAAGTAGAAATAGTACATTAGACTGGGGAGCTGAATTGGTGGTAGCTGGAGGCAGAGAACAAAGCTGGTGTGTGTGTGTGTGTGTGTGTGTGTCTGTGTGTCTGTGCGCACGTGTGCTCATGCACTTACCCCCATGTGTCTAACTCCAGATGCTTCTAATTCCAAAAATCTAAATCAATGTGAATTTTTCTCACTAGATAAAAAATGAAAAAGTAGAACATATGCTCTAGTAAGCTAAAAAAGATCCAGTCATGTTCTTTTGTGTATTAATGTAGTAAGTAAATAATTGTGGGGTGTGTGATTATAGAAAGACATACACTGAAGTAAACAAAATTCTACCGAGATGCCAGGCGGTGGTGCAGAAATCGTTAGCATATCATTTTTAACTGCATTATTTTCCATTATAAAAATCCCTGGTTAGGGCTCATATATAAATATGTGGAATTCTCATATTCAAAGGGTTGGAAATCTTTCATTACTCTAAACCTGACATTTATTTAAATTTTTAAATTCTTTTATTCAAAATGACGTCTCCACATAGTTGCCACTTCTAGAGCCATGTTTCTCAGAGAGCAATGTGTATGCCATTATTAGTCATGAAATCAATTCAGGTGACTGTGATTCTTGCTTAAGAATTGAAGGGAATACAAAGTACATTATTGTACTTTGTGGGGACTGTATTTTGTAGGTATTAAATTTTGTGATGCTTTGATTTTATATCGGTACGCATGTGTTTAATGAGGCACAGTGTTTATTTCTTATTGTAGATTTCCCTCGAAAAGAAAAACGAGGTTTGAAAGTCCCGTTCCAGAGGGACTGGTATGTGCCTGGTTATGAACTGGCTTCTCCCGGTAGTGCTGGGGGTAAGCCTGACAGTGAGCTGGAGCTGTCCAACTGCTGACACAGAGGGTGTTGGAGGCAAGATGCCTCAAGGATGCTATCAGAGCATCAAGAAGCTGATTCTACACAGGACAGTTGGAACTGCCACATTCTGGACGTGGCCACTGACATGAACACCTGTATCTGGAACAGCAGACGGAAAGCCTCCTGATTCTTTGTCCTCATCCCTGTTAGTCATCTCAGAGCACGTTATCAAGGGGGCACAGAGAGATCAGTCCTTTTACCTGTGTGTTATCTAGGAGACACTTGGTTTTCTATCCAAAAGATCACTAGAATCACTAACTACACGAAGGATCTGATTCAGTTAGAGCCTCAACACCCAATACTCCTACCGCTGTACCTTAGTGTGTTTATCCAAAAATGTAAGTGAGTTGTATAAAATCATCAAAGAGGTAGAATAAAATAACAGGAATAAACTTAAACTAGAATTATAGCTCTATTAGAAAATAAAATAGGGGAGCCTGGGTGGCTCAGTCAGTTCAAGTGGCTGCCTACGGCTGAGGTCATGATCCCAGGGCCCTGGGAAGGAGCCCTCTGTCAGGCTCCCTGCTGAGCAGAGAACCTGCTTCTGCCTGCTGCTCTGCCTACTTGTTCTCTCTACCTCTCTATCAGATAAAGAAATAAAATCTTAAAAGGAAAAGAAAATAGATCACTAACATCATGGCCTGGTATCTAGTCTTCATGGTTTAGTTCAAAATTCTACTTATATGATTTTTAAAAATAAGTTACATATATCATGAGATTATAATGCTATTGAACATAATGCTATGATGCTAACTCAGAATTAAGTGGGTAGAAGAAACAAGCCAGGCGAAGTGACCCTAAGCAATAACTCCGTCTCAAATTTCCATCAGAAAATATTTCAGGACAGTTCTGGCACATATGAGGCATTCAGTAAGTGTTGAAAGCGTGCATTATTGTATATAGCATAAAACAGCTTTCCACCAAAAGAATCTGAATTCTAAATGAGCAGGATTCAGGATTATTATATCCCAAAATTAATTGTATCTATAATTCAGATAGTAACTGGAAAATGAAACTTAAGGAAAAAGCAGTTATCCTTACAGTATCATCAAATTAAAAATACTTAAAAATCAATTTAACAGAAGGTATGAAAGATATCCAGACTGAAACTTATAGAGCACTGCTGAGAAGTTCTAAATATTTAGGTATTTTTAAAAGTTCTAAAGAACTGGTGAAATATATCACATTCATTGATTGGAAGGCAAAATAATGTTAATGCTGTCAATTCTTCATATTGATCTATCGATTTGAAACAATTACAATAAATCTCAGAAAGCTTTTTTTTTTTTTGAAGAAATTTACAACCTAATTCTAAAAGTGACTTGAAAAAATGAAGGATGGAGAGCAGTCAAAACAATCTTGAAAAAGAATGGAGCAGGAGAATCTATAATAACTGATTTCAAACTTAATATAAAGCTATTGTGATTAAGAATGTCATATTTTTATTCAATATTTGCATAAGGTTAGACAAATACATCAATGGGACAGATTAGAGAGTCCAGTTACAGACCAACAAACATGTGGTCAATTGATTTTCAAAAACATACCAAGGTATTTAAATGGGAAAGTAACTTTTTCAGTTGATTTCAAAAATTAACCTCTGAACATGAAAGTTAGAACTGTTTTTTCTTTATGTGTATAGTATATGTTTGTTTTCTATTTCATTGATTTCCTTTTACTCTTTATTATTTTCTTTTTTCTATTTATTTTAACTGGAACTTATTTTTCTAATTTCTTAGTATTTATAGTATACACCTTTAACTTATCCAAGTGTGATCAAGTGAAAATGAACCACTTTCATTATAGTATAAAAGTCTTAAAGTAATTATACTTTTAATTTCTTCCTCCCAGGCTATGTGCTATTATTAATGTGACACATTTAATTTTTATGCGTATTATAAATCTGCACTTTGCTCAATATTATTTTTCTGTAAAGACTCAGTTATCTTTTTAAGGATATAACAAAAATTAAGCAGGCTATATATTTATCCTTGTAGTTATTATTCCCAGTGCTTTTCATTTCTTTATATAGATTTTTATTTCCATTTGGTATAATTTTCCTTCTGCCTAAAGGATGTTCTTTAGTATTCCTTGTTGGTGATAAATTATTTCCACTTTCATTTGTCTGGAAAAATCTTTATTTCACTTTCACTTCTAAATGATATTTTGGTGGTTACAGAATTCTTTTTTGTCTTTATAAGATTCTTCAGTTCATTTTTTTTCTCAGGACTTTCAAGATGTACCACTGTCTCCTGGTTTTATTGTTTCCCAGGAGAAATGGGATATTCTTACATGCTTTATGTGCAGGCATCCTAACCTTTTTTCCTTACTATATGATATCTTTTTTCCTCTGGCCATCTTTTATGATTTTTTCTATCCCTAATTTTCAGCAATTTGATTGAAACTGAAGTGTTTTGGTATAGGTGTTTTCTTCCTGTTTCCTGTGCTTGGAATTGCTAAACATTTTGGATATGTGGACTCACGATTTTCAACAAGTCTGGAGAAGTTTTAGCTATTATTTTTTTCAAAAATTTTCTGTATCCCCCACTTTTCTTCTCCCATTTGGAATCTAATTACCCATATGTTAGGTCATAAGAAGTTGTTCTATAGGCCACAATGCACTGTTTGATTTAGAAAAAAAAAAATGTTTTTCTGTGTTTTATTTTGGATCATTTCTGTTGCTACATCTTCAAGTTCACTAATATTTTCTTCTGCAGTGTCTAATCTATAGTTAATCCTATCCAGTGCATTTTTTGTCTCCCACATTGTACTTGTCATCCACAAAAGTTTGATTTAGGTTTTATGCTCCCCCTTTCCTTTCCTTAACCTTCAAATATATGCCATATTTAATGTTTTAATGTCTTTGACAGCAAATTTTAACCTCTGTGTCACTGCTGGATCAATTTCACTTGACTGAGAGCTGTCACTGACAGTCCTATTTTCCTACTTCTTTGTGTATCTGGAAAAACTATATTGGATCTCAAACACTGAATTTTACCTTGTTGTATGATTATATTTTTGTGTACCTACAAATATTCTTGAGCTTCATTTTGGGATGCAGTTAAGTTACCTAAAAAAAAAAAAAATTGATCCTTTCAGGTATTCTCTTCAGATTTATTATGCTGGACCTTAATGAGTCCTGGTATGAGACATTGTTTCCCACTCTTAAGACAAGACCCTCTGTGTATATTCTAAGCCATACTCTGTGAGTCATAATGCTTTCCAGTATGGCTGTGGTAATAGGTCCTGGTCCTAGCCCTATGTCGCCACTGCATACAGTTAGTCTTATTTTTTTTTAATTGGCTCTTTCCCTAGTCATAGATTGTTTCTGTACATGTATGCACAGATAAGTATTCTGCTGAATATTTAAAGGGCACCCCCCCCCGCCATAGATCTCCAGGGTTTTCTAAACTCTAGTACACAATCCTATGAATTCTAACCACTTTGGCCTTTCTGAACTTTCAGCTTTGTTTTCCCAACACAGGGAGTCTTTCAGATTCCTTCTGATTTCCTTGTACCTGGGCTTTAGCCCGGAAAATCTTTCAAGGCATTAAGACGAGCAATTATAAGTCTCATCTTACCTGTTTCCCATCCATAGGGATCACTCTCCTTTATTGCCTGGTGTCCAGTGTCTTTAAACCATTGTTTGGTTTGTATTGTCTGTATTTCTTGTTTATTCAGGAGAGTATTTATGGTCCCTCAATTTTGTCCTCCCTTCACTGGATTTTCCATGCCTACAATGCCTACTGCAGTGTTCATTAAGTGTCTGTTAAATGAAAAAGTTTATGATGAAAATTTCAGTATCAACAGTATATGGTATTTCACTAAGCAGGGACTATTGAAAGCAAAAATAGTATTCATTCGCAGAATAAGACCTAAGAGCTAAGAAATGTTTCTACCAGTTGGTGCAATACTCAGATCTCATTAGGCAGGGAAACTTCACAGAGACTGGCAAGGAATATTTCTGCATGCAAGATGAAGAGAAAGCCTTTTGCACCTGAGAAGAAATTTTTTCTGGCAAAATGAGATGCGTTAGCCTTGCTTTCCCTCCCTGCTTTATGTTAGTAGTGGTTATACATCTCCAATAAAAAAGAATCAGAGTTAAATGAATTTTCTCAGGATCTAGCGCACAAAAAAACAGGAATAGACTCTATTCAATTTCCATACAGTATCCTCAGATACGTAAAAGTCAGCCTGTAACAAGTACTGGTTCTATCAGCCCCAGCAGACCTCTCTAGCTCTGTGTAAGGACAGTCTCTTCCAGCATGTTAAAATATAGAAGGTATGTTATAATTTATGCAAGCTGAGTAACCTGAACTAAGATTATGGTCTAATCTTCTAATAAATCTTCCTGACTAAGGGTCTTCCTGACCCTGACTAAGGGTCGTAGGTGAGGAGAAGGGTCGATTCTGACTGAATTTAACCTCACACTGTGAAGCTTTGGCAGGCACCATTTATGAGCCAGGAAGCAGCTCTGGAACCATGAACTGCAGTTTCAGTGATGAATGTAGTGTTTATTTGGCCAGACCATATGGGGACTAGAGACTCATATTGCTACAGAAATAATGAATGTTAATATTCACAAAAAAGATTCCGAGTTTTAATTTTATCTGTTACACTGCTATATCTGGCCTCATACTTTGAGGAGGAAGATATTTTACTGCAACCCTTTTTTGCTATGAGCAGAGAATAGGAAAGGCTATTTTAAAGAGTCTTGGGAGAATGGCCTGTTATCTGCCCAGGGCAGGGCAGGACAGCTGTTAAGTATTTTTTTTTTTTTTTAAGTTAAAATTCGGTGAGCTGCTCAACTTCTAAAGATCTTGGGGTTTGATGTGTCTGGAAGGCTATGGTCCCACAGCATGACTGTCTCAGGGACCAGTCCAGCTATAACTCTCTCAAATTGTCAGCTACCTTTTGGGGTTGCTATTACAGACTCAGCTGGAAGCAGTTTGCTGGTTTGACTGCACCATCAGGCTTTAAGAAGTTCATATCTTATACCTTCCATAGGTCATCAGAAAAAATCCAGAGGTGGTGTTCAGAAAAAGAAATTGTTACCTAGCAAAATGGAACTGGTCATTCTTTCTTTGACTCTGTTAAAGGGAGGTTCTACCCTCTGACTTCAGAATCTTCTGAGGATGGATCACAAAAAATGCTCAGGGAGAATGGTCTCCAAGAGGAGTGGAGGCGGTGATTGGATAAAGAAAAACTGTTGACAGTTGTTGAGCTTACTTCTCTACTGGGGTTCCAGCTACCACTGCAAAGCCAATTCATTAATTGCATAAATATTTTTTTGAACCCTTTCTATACAGCAGACACTTTATTTAGTGCTGGTGATCATGACACAGAGCTGGTCCCTGCCTCTACTGAGCTTACAGTCTAACAGAAGTGCTATTTAAAGAAAAACATTAATTGATTGCAGTTGTGACAAATATTGTACAGAAAAAGAGGGTGCTGCAAAGCCTAAAACCAGAGGAGATTTGAATTGGTGATAGTCACAATTTTCCTGAGGATGGGCCACTTGTGCTGAATTTTGCATAGTGAGTAAAAAGTCAGCCATGTGACAAAGAGTGAAGTCTTTCTTCCTTTCCCAAAAGGCACCAAAAGTTGCCTGAAAAAATTCAGCACCCTACAACTGAAAATATTTATGTACAAAAGAACAAGGTCCATGTAACTAATGTCAGCTGGTCAGCCTCATTTCTTGAGTGTAAGCCAGAAAGCTGGGCTGTGTACTAACCAAAAGAAGATGGGAACAAAGGGATATATGAATCAGTTATGTGCTCAGCACAAAGGTGAGATTTATTATTATCTATTATATGTATATATTATATATATAAATTATATTTATTGCTCTTATATGAGATTTCTTATTAAAAATGGCAAAAATATTATGCAGCAGATGAAAGTATCTCCACTTGATCTGCAAGGGTGGTAATACAGAAAGAGGTAAAGCCTCTGCTCCATATTCACAGAGAGTAGTAGGCTGATGGCATTCAAACTAGATCTCCAGTTTTTCCATGTTGCCCTCCAGGACTGCAAAGGAAATGGGGTGTCCTGTCTGTCCTCAATGTAAATGACTTAGTTAATACCCATAAAAGAGAATAATAGTCAAGAATTTATTTTATTTTTGTGTTTCCCTCACTTGACTGAAAGTCCAAACAGGGTAAGACTGTGTCTTCCTTTGTCTGCTCCTTTATAACCTGTGTTTTGCACATTGTATGGCAAGAAGTAAACATTCCATAAGTATTTTTGTATATATGAATGGATTTAAAGACAAACAGGACAATATAGAAGTGAAGAAACTTCTGTAAACAAGTAACTGTAACATAAGGCAAAATGTGATAAACGCAAAAAGAGAAATTTGTCTCTAATGCTATGGGAGTTCAGAAGAAGGAGACATTTCTTCTGCCTGGAAGAATCAGGAAATCCTTCATGGGATCTGAGTCAGTCTTGAAAATGAGTAAAACTTGGGTAAGCACAGGTAAGAATAAGCATGCGTGACAAAGAAGTAGGATGACCAAGCATACGATGATGGGAAATCTGAGAGCCTGTGTGGACAGCAGCAAGGAACTTAAACTGAAATTTAGTATGGCATGAAAGAAATTTCTGGAAGTTTCGACTGAAAAACTCCAGACTCTAAGAAGCTTAGATTCCTGGTTGGGAGAGAAGATGTGATCATGAGGTCATACACCAGAGGGGAGGAAATAATAGGTATTATTTGGGGTATCTGTTGATCATAACCAACCACCCCAAAATGTAGTCTTAAAACAATTATTTAGCCCAAGAATCTTCCATTTGAGCAGAGTTCAGCAGGCAGTCTCTGTTTCACAGGCACTAACTACAGTGGTTTCAGGAATGGGAATCAACTGGAATCCATGAAAGTCTCATTTATTTACATGTCTGAAGGTTGATGCTGGCTCAGAACTAGGACCTCAACTCGTCTAGTGGAACTGTCGGTGGGAGCACTTCGCTGTGGCCTCTCCCTGTGCCTTAAGCTTCCTCCCAACAGGGTAGCTGGGTTTCAAGAGCAAGCTTCCAGAGAGGACTGGCTGCAAGCTGTGTTCTAACAGCCCCAGGAGTCACATAATGTCACTTTGTTTGTAGTCGCAGAGCTGCTCAGACTCAAGGGAAGAGAACAAGACTCTATTTCTCAATGGGAGGAGGGCCAACAGCACATTGAGAGCAGAGCATGTGGGATGGAATGCGTTGGTGCAGCCATCTTTGGAAAATACAATGTAAAGGGAGGTTCTGTTGCAAGTCTGCTGGGTACTATGGGGTAAACAGAGATACAGAAAGATCTGCCCTTGCCCTGGGGCATGTACAATGTATTGGTAGCAGGGGATGTGGCTGGGGGGGTGTTGGGTCAGGAGTAAGCCATGTGTATAATAACAAGAGCCCATATGCAGGATGGGCTTGCTCTGGTCTGCACTGACCATGCTAATGAGCGGAAGAATCTACTCTCATTTCCTCAGTGACTCGCACAAACAAGCCTGTATACGTAAGACGCTTGATCCAAGATTTAGTGAACAATAAAATGTTGTTGAAACAAAGAGGACATAGATGTGTATCAGTCAAGTTCTAAGAACTCTCTGGGCAAATGAGACTTGCTATTCTGTAGACCACATGCAATCCTGTCAAACTTTTGGAATGCTGGGTCAATATCCCTAATCTCACTTGTACTTCTCCAGACTCAGACAGAAGGTACAGAGAAACCCCTCTGTTAGAGGCTCAGATATGCTCAAACCTCCGAGCACAACAGTTTTCAGACATTTCCCCAGTAGCTTCAGATCGTGTTGATACATGACTGCTTTCCTAGGGGGACATAAGTCAAGCCCAAGGTGTGTGAAATTCATAACCCTACCTAGGTTACTTAATTCCCTTAATGTCCATGTTATTTCAAAATTCCCTTCTCTCTATCTCATGGTCTCTCTTAACTCATTCTAATGTAAGTGGAGCTGACAGCTAGAGACTCAGAAGAATCCTCACAGGTCTGGTGGAAAACAGCAATGGAAGGAAGAAACAACTGAATGAGCGCATGTCAGGTGTGGACAGAACTAGGACACCAGTGCTTATGAAGGTGGGATGGAGACCAAGGGGAACAGTGATGCCAAGAGGAGGCATTTCTGGGTGGTGCAGAGGTGGTATCTCTGTGTTTAACGTGTCCAGTTCCTTGACAGCTTGAGTCTCTGCAGGAAGCAGATTTAAAACACGTGTATAAGAGAAGTCCTGCCCCTGCAGGTGGTTACTCCCTGGCCTCACCGTAGCGGTCGGGTGGGTTCACCTTCTATTCAGGCCTTGTCTTTGTTGTGTTCCTTAGCTTTCACCCAATAACTGAAGCCTCACTCCGGGTTGCACTCTCCGGCATGTGCAGCTGTATGAAGCTGGCAGCAGGACAAGCTGTTCTTGGGGAGCTTGCCCTACATCCTCCCTACGTCATAGGAATCACTATCCCTCCACCTGGGCAGAGACTGGCTTTTACACAATGACCTTTTTCTTCCCTTTGTCCTTATGTCTGAAGTTCAGATTCTCCCCTCTGTGTCTCCTCATGACATGACAATTCCTACAATAAATCTCCTCTTGCCTATCTATCTCTCTCTCTCCCATGGTTCTGTTTTCCTGGAGAACCTTGACTAATACACTAACCATCTCTGCCACACCCAATTATCTCAACCCCCCCAAAAAAAGACTTTAAGGAAGATTCAGGGCTCAAACCCTAGGTGTATCTTACAACAAAACCTTTCATCTCAACCACTGCAACACAATTTGTGAGAAAAAAACGGGAGAGAAGATAGCATTTGTGATTTGGGCAATGTCATCCCTGTTCCTCCAATGTGGCTTTCCAGAACCAATCCTACTGCAGGGCAAACACGCCATGAGTTTATGTTCTGATCATGTCCCTGTCACACAATGAGCTGAGCCAACACTGACATGGAAGCCCTCAGAGTCAGGGACCCAGGCTTCTTGCAGAGACTTCCTATCCTCAAAATACAGCTTCCATCTTTGTCTAAGATGACTTCTCTAGCTCCCACCTTCACATCTTCAACCTAGCTGGCAGAAAGGGGGCAAGCAAGTGAAGACAGGACTCATAGCGACCACCTTGTTTCTCCTGTTAGTTAGAACCTAGTCACACAGCCACACGTAGCTGAAAGGGAATCAGGAGAATGAATCTGCCCAGCAAAACCTGAGGGTTCTATCTCTAAAAGATAAGGAGAGCAGATACTGGAGATCACTAGCTGTCTCTGCTACAGCCAGGAAAAATAATGAATATTAACTCTGACCCTGCAAGGATGTTTCTTAGAAGTTCAGAAGGAGGTGAAAATTGGTAAAATAGGAGAGGACATTTAGCTACTCATTTGCTTACCCAGTTAAGACTGCTCACCCTTAGTCCCAGGATATTTTACCGCAGGACTTCAATCTTCCATGTTAGTTTTTATAGTTTAAAGAAATTCAGTTTCATACTTTGAAGTATCAGTTTTATATTTTATAAATGCTATGATTATAATTTAGTCTTTATTAGGGCCATCAGAATGATTGTTTTTTTAAATGAGAAAAATAGTCATGTTCTGGGTTAGGTATATAAGTTAATTGTGTACACATATTTCAGTTGAAAGAAGTGTTAGATGTTCATAAGATAACAGTTTTCGGCAGATCCCTACTAGATATATAGTAATATATCATCAAATACATACACCCTATCATTTACTTCGTTATATACTAGCAATATATGTGTGTCTATATATACACAAAATACATATGTTATACATAAATATTTAATTTTATTGTGGAGAGCAAATTTAAGATAATACAAGAACCAAATACAATTCCAGACATAGAAATTGAGGCTATCACAGCATTGAAAATAAAAGCTTCACAATACATGTAAATCTTTCTCAGGATATGGGCTTCATTATACCTAAAATGTGAAAACACTTCACCACGTACTCTTTGTATGTCATCCCATTTCAACTGAAAATCCAATATTTCAACTGAAGAGGCAAGAATTCTCCACAAGTGCATTGCAGGGATGAGCTCTCTGAGAATTTAGCCTACACAACCCTGACTCCAGAAACTTGAGAATCGTTCCATTAGGAATAGAGGAAAAATGACGAAAACCTAAGCAACGTGGTCTTCTGCATCTGAATCTCTCCATTAGACCTGTAAAACATGGCATTTTCTAAATTAGAGAAGATATGAACTAGTCACGCCATGCAAGCCTTCCTGACACGCGCAGGTTCTCCGGCTCTTGAATGAGCCTCGCAGCGCGCAGTAGACCGCAGGCCCCAGGACCCGCCCCTGCCCACGGCAGGCATTAGCAATCGACCGCTGCACGGCTTCCCGCCAGCCACCGGCAGCCAGAGAGAATCGAGATGTGAAATGAGATCTAGCTGTCATTTGTAGTCTCGTGCAAGCTCTTAATCTAAACTCACGCAACAGATGTAATAGCAGATATTGGAGCCAGAGAGATAAATGATCATTTCCCTCCCTCAGGAGGAAACTAACAATAAGGGAAAACATACTGATTGATTGATTGATTGATTGATAAGAACGGGATCGTCTGGGAACTGAAGGGACAGCAGAGTCGAGGCGGGAAGGGTCACAGGGACGAGTTCCGGGAGGAAAAAGCCACTCTGCTCGTATGCTCAGAATCAACAGTTTCGGACACAGAACTGCACGTCCTGTATGGCCGTGTCCTCTGACCCAGCCTCCCAGCGGATCTGATGACGAGGGCGATGCCTTACGCCGACACGACACCTTCTCCTGAAGCTGCGGACGAATCTGCCCGAGGAGACCCGGTGTAAACCGTCCTCCTGCACGCCCGGGGGCAGAGAACTTCCCCAGAGCATGCGCTCACCAGACAATCATCATTCTGAAAAAACCTGTCTCTGAATGGACTGGAGACAAATCTCGGCACAGCCACACGGTGGAACCCGTGAGGAGTTCTTTCTCTCCTCACCGCACGCAGTGGCGGCGGTGTGGGGGCCTGAGGACTCCTGGCTGGGGCTCCGGCCAGACGTGCAGGGCAAGGAGAAGGCCGGCTGCGTGGGATGAGAAACCCCACTCTGGCCCCAGAGCTTCAGGGGAAACTACTGCAGCATTCTGAATGGGGTGGGTTGGAGGAGCCGTGATATCATAGTGACAGTAAGGTTTAAAATATTAAAATCCTTCTAATAAAGGTTTAAAATATTAAATCCTTCTAATAAACTGCAATTTCTAAGGATGCTCTACCAAATGGCAGAAAAGACCAACTTTTCCACGAGAATAGTTTATTACACTCATTCTCCTCAATATCATCACCCTTCAGTCCTCAGGGTGGCCCCACTGGAAAACACTGGGGTCTGGCTCCTGACCTTGGCCAATGCAGGTTGGCCAAACTTGCATGAAGGAACAAACCGCTGACTAGAGCCAAAGCAGTTAGCGCCTGTTTAAAATCTCCAAGTCTCTGTCCCAAGACCCATTCAGTCATGAGGCTCTACAAGCACACTGGGGTGAATGAACTTCTTGGCTGTCTTTGTCAGATTGGCAGAGATAGGAAGGAAAGAGATGAGTTAGGATGGTGGAAATCAGAAGAAGATAAGGACCCGGAGGAAGGGTCCTTCAGAGGGAGAGCAGATGGATGAGAATGTTGTCATCACACAGGAGCTCCTTCCCAGCGGACATGAGGAGGGCTCTGCTCCCTGAGGGAGGGGAGACTCTGGGAGTCACGGAAGTGAAGCAAGGTGAGGCTGGAGGTTTACTAAATGTAAACTTCACTGGACACAAGTCTGGAACCAGAAGCGGGAGATACGAACTCTCACTCTGTGTCCCCAAGTAACCAGCAAGGGGATAAGAAAGAATGTCCCCATCTGATCAGGAACATCCCCACCCAGTTCTCTCCACCTTCTAGACTTCTTCTAAGACTTCAGTGGCAGCGCAGAAGAAAGCCTCTTTTGTGAACTACAAAACGATATACAGAGGAAGGTGTTAATTAATATTAGTATCATTACCCATTATTACCACTAAGAAGACACCTCAGATGCAGGATGGTGGGTCAGCGGATTCATCTCCCCAAACTCCATTCAAAAGCAAATTCTGACCCTTAATGTGAGATCTGTTTTTTTCCTTCCTTGATGGAAATTAAGGGGGAAAATGAGGAGGATGGCTCTTTTGAAACATTTGCCTGTACTCTTAACTCGTTCCAAATCCCAGCTTCAAATGCAGGGAGTTGTTTCATTTAATCAGCGAGAAAGCACATCCTACAAAAGGCAGCTCCCTGAAGGGCAAGCTGCTCAAACACCGTTTCCATGGTTGCCTGCTGCAACAATATTTTTTACTGAACTAAGCATTGCTAATTTTAGCCCCGGATTAGCTGGAAAGCAAGGAAGAAATAGATGAAAGGCATTTTTACCTGAGCCACACTGAGCCCCAGAGAACTTTTACTAAGAGATGCTAACTAGGAAAAGCAGCTATGGAACTCCAATGCCTTGGGGGCATTCGTCACCTGCTCTCTGTCAGCATCTGGCCAAAGGAGGGAGATACCATTTTCCTGCTTCAGGAAGAAATGGAAACTCAGTGGTGAAATTATTTGATTCAGATCATTATAGCTCGTGTGAGAAAGCGGAGTAACTTTAGTTCCCAGCCTGGCTCCTGGTCCAAGGAAGGCCCTTCCATCAGAGAAACAGTATTTGCTTTGAGGGCTAAGCTATTTTGGATGCTGGTTTCAGTAAGCTGTCTCATGATGGGACTTGAAATAAAGATCTGCCTAGGAAGGACAAGAATTAATATCTATAATAAGGTTGCTTTGATTTTGAAAAAGACATTAAGGTAAAAAATAGCAATACACAGATGCTGGTCCGTTCATAAAGATGCAGATACTGCTGAAATAAGGACCTTAAATTATCTACAAAGAAGTCACAGAGAGGCAGCTACATTCCTTACGATCTCAGCTGCTGTATCTTCTACAAGCAACAAATCGTCTAGGCAATAACGGATCGCTCAAATTGCATTTGGAATTGTCCAGATCCCGGCATGGGATGCAGATGTAGTCTCTGTGGGATCTCTGAATGGGAAGGCGATAAGTCCTTGTGAACAGGGGCTAGAGAGCCAAGTCAGGCCCCTGTGGGTACTGTCTGGCTGCTTTGGCAAGTCCTGGTGGGTCCCAGTCCCAGATCCCTCAAGGCTCACTCCCTGGGGACAGTGGCTGCAACCCTGAGAGGGGAATCTAGTCATAGATGGCCTTCCACAAATCGCCGAATGCTCTGTTTTCCCCTCCTTTCCTCACTCCTTCTTTCACACTCTCACTTGTACTAAGGTATAAAAAACTAATAAAAGCAGTGTTATCCTGTAGGAAATTTGTTCTTCTCACTAATCTAAGCCAGAAGCTAAAGAGAGTTATTGGCAATCTTAGCAGCAGGGGAAGAGAACCAGTTTTTGAAAAGTCTTCGGAGACAGATTGATGTCTGTACCAGGAAAGCTGGTGGGCTCTCGAGGGAGGAGGCAAAGAGGGACAGTCACAAGCTGCCCTTCCCCAGGGCTTTCTCATGGTCCAGGGGAATTCTGATCCAGGAGTCCTACAGGATTCCACAAGATCCGTCAAGAGTGGGATGATACCCCTCACAGGGAGCCCGGGGAACACCTTGACTATAGCGCCTCTACAGACTGTGTCCCGGAGCGGGTTTATGCCCAACGTGCGAGGGTTTCCCAAGCTTCTCTCCTGTCCCCAGGGCGCCAGGTGATGAATAGACGGTGTTCAGATATTCAGCTCAGAGTGTGGGGGGGTCCAAGATAACGTTCTTCCTGAGGGAAATAATATATGATCAGGGTCCTAGGGAGTGAACAGGGTCAATCTGAGGAGGAGGAAAGAGAAAGCATTCCAGGAAAGAGAACCATCAGAAAGGTAAGACACGGGACAATACAATTCAGCCATAATAAAGAATGAAATCTTGGCTTTTGCAATAACACAGGTAGAACCTGAAAGCATTATGCGAAGTGAAATAAGTCAGAGAAAGACAAATACCATATGATCTCACTTATATGTGGAATTTAAAAAAAAAACAAACAAACTAGTTCATAGATGTAGAGAACAAACTGGTGGTTGCCTGAGGCTGGGTGTGGGCAGAATAGGTAAAGAGGTCAAAAGCTCTCAGCTCCCAGCTAAAACAAATAAGTCGTGGGGATGAAATGGACAGCATGATGACTACAGTTAGCAATACTATCGTGCATATCTGAAAGTTGCTAAGAGAGTAAATTGAAAAGTTCTCATCGCAAGAAAAAGATTTTCGTCAAGTATGCGTGCTGATGGATGTTAACTAGATTTGCTGTGGTGATCAGTTTGCAATATCTACAAATACTGAATTATTATGTTGTACATCTGTAGCCAATATGAGGATACATATCCGTTAAAGTTTAATTAAAAAAAAAAAAAACTGGGTATGGGAAATAGTATGGTGGGGAAGCTGGAATTTTCCTGTGAGGTAACTAGAGTCTCCCAGGGGAGCTCTAGCTGGGTCACACGGCACATGCTGTGCCCTGCAGGAGAACCTGGATAGTCTACAGGTACCCAGAGCTGTTGGAAGTTGTGAGCAGAGGGACAGCATGGCACTTTTTCCTGTTGGAAGGACAACTCTCGTTATGGTGTGGGGGATGGATTCAAGGGAGTGAAACCAGGAACAAGTCACTGTTGCTGACAGCTTTTCTTCTTCTTCTTCTTCTTTTTTATATTTATTTCAGAGAGAGAGAGAGAGCACACGAGTAGGGGGAGAGGGAGGGAGAGAAAGAGAGGGAGATAAGCATACTCTCAGCTGAGTGGGGAGCCCGTCGCAGGGCTTCATCCCGGGACCCTGAGATCATGACCTGAGCTGAAACCAACAGTCAGATGCTCAACCGACTGAGCCACCCAGGCGCCCTCAGACAACTTCTTGGGTTCCATTGCTTCCTCCACTGTTTTTACATTAATTCAGCTTTTGTCATATTAACACATATATTAACTTTTAAAAATGAAATGGGAAAAGGACTGTTATAATATGCTACTAAATTAAAAAGCATGGTAAAAAATTACAAGTGATTTTAATCTTCACATTGTAAGCATGTGAAGAAAAGTTACTGGAAGGAGACGTGTCAAACTTGAATCAGAAGCTAAGAATTTATCTTAAGAAAATGATCAGAACTGGAAAAAGTGGACTATGTTTAAGGATATTCACTTTTGGAGCACCTGGGTGGCTCAGTCTATTAAGCCTCTGCCTTCGACTCAGGTCATGGTCCTGGGGTCCTGGGATGGAGGCCCCTGTCTGACTCCCTGCTCAGAGGGAAGCCTGCTTCTTCCTCTCCCTCTGCCCCTCCCCCTGCTCATGCTCTGTCTCTCATTCTCTGTCTCAAACAAGTAAAATCTTCAAAGGAAAAGAATGTTTGCTTTTATCTATAAATGAAAAAAGAAGCAAACTGAATGCTTATTAATAAGGGGAGGTCAGGAAAATTACAGTAAATCTAAAATATATATGCAAATACTTTATCATAGATTAATCATGTGATGCAATAAATATGAACAAATGCAAAATGAAGCTTCCAGAGAACTGAAGAGCATGATCTCAAATTTGTATGATTATGCACATGTATGTGAGTGTATACACGTGCATTGTAGTAGGAAGTATTTGTATATTATTGTAATTAAGAGCATAAACTGAAGAGTCCCATACAGTAGCTAGGTACCATTGGGCAAGTTTTTTAACCATTCTATGCCCCAGTTTCTCCATTTATAAAATAAATAACAGTTCCTTCTCTAAAGGGCTATTGTGAGGATTAATTAACATATATAAAGTACATAAGCAGGGCCTAGCATATTTATTATGTTAGCAATTATTGTTATTAGTTATGCAAGAAAAATGTGAGAAAAAAATGCATGCTAAAGTATTTTCATCATCTCATCTCCAGGTTATTGATTTTTGAGGGATTTATATGCATTTTGTGTTACAAATATTCCATAAAAGCCATGTATCAATTAAATATGCAGAGGGAAAAATTACTCAAAAAAAAAAAAAAAGTGAGATGTCCAAATGGCCTTGGTCCTGACCCTGAACTTGGACCATTAAATAGGAAGCCCCCTAAATTAGGAATGCAGGAGCTGGTCTGGAGTCCCCAAGATAGTCCATGAGTGTGAACTTGGGCTCCCGAGAGAACCTCTCTGAGTCTGAGCCCTCCCACCCACTGGATATGAATAACTGTGTCTGTTCTAATGTCTTACGGAACTGCTGGCAGATCCAAGATGACAAATGTGAAAGTTCACTGTGGAATTATAAAAGCCCATGCACATGCAAGGGTTTCTTAATAAAGCAGTTCCCTCCCTGGCTCTCTTCTTGTTTCTCCACCTCCCGACCGCAAATCTCAATGCAGAGGATGGTGCCGATTGGTTAGGTAATGACTGTCAAGGGTGCTGCCTTTGAGAAGCATGGGGCTGTGTAGGATCCATGATCATTCTGCAAATCAGCAGCGCTTGATTACTCGGGTGAAGTCTGTGTTGTTTGCAGTGATCTGTGCCGTTTGGTTCTCTGCTACTTTTTCCCGTTGCCCGCCTTTGTTCATTTTATTATTTATTAGCAACTGACCATGAGGTAAGGAAGAAAATATAAAGGGGGGGGTGGCACACTAGCCATAATTAAAAATGCAAATTTTTAGTGAAAACAGCATCCATGAGGGAAGATGCTGGAGCCTGCTGTGTTTTTAGAAGGAGATTCAGTTAACCTATGACTTTCATTACTGCCTTGATATAAAAACTCGGCAAAGCATATGTGCCCTTCCCACACATTCAGGAATGTGGTCTTGCTGCCAGAGGCTCAAAACACTCGTTAGTGTTAAAAACGGGACCTGTGTTTTCTAATTTGGTTATACTCCTCTTTGCCCTGCTTTAGATTGACGAGTCTTCTCTCAGAAGTGTGAGAAGGCCCTCGGTGCCTGCCTGTGCTCCTTCACAGATCAGCCTGTTCTGCGTCCCACAGCCCACTTCCACAACAGAAGACCCTTCCCATAAGTGATGCTAGCCTTGTGTCTCCAAGGGTAGATGGGCATTTCTCATCTCAAACTGGAGATGGAAAAGGACCATTCTCCATGCTTATTTCTTCTGGGGGTCATGGAGACTAAGCTACTTCTCAAGATGGTCTCAACCATACAGAAATTTGAGAAGTTTGGGGGTACAAAATCCTAACCAAATCCATATCCAGTCAATGACGTTTAGAGAGGCAAAGGTTCACGTCAAGGAACGTAGAGGATGTGGCATCACAGTATCACAACATGGTGACTGTCCAGACTACTTGAGTAGGTCTACAGTTCCAAGTAAAAAAAAAGCCCACTCATACTAGTTTAAGAAGAATATGGGTTCCCCGAAGGCATGACAGAGAACGACAGGAACTCTAGAGACCTGTATACCCTCTTCCTTCCACACCTCCTTCATAGACTCCATTCTCTTAGGTTGGCTGTCCTTAGAACCCACAGCAAAAATCACCACCAGACTTTTATCTTCCAAGCCTCATAACCAGAAAAGAGAGTTCTTGCCTTTCTGAAGGCACGTCTGTGGGTCAGGATGGCTGCTGGTCTTCAAAGAACAGTGACTATCACACATGGCCTATTTTTCTCATGATTTCCTTAATGCACATGTAACATGAGTATGTGATATACATATACACAGATATGTATAAATGATTAAATTACAACAATTTAACAGGAGGAGAGACTTTAGTCTCACTTGCTGCCCATGAGGAGCTGGGGACAATTTTGATGGTGAGACATAGAATTCCCTGTGTTTACAACGTCCTACTGACAGAGGAATGACAGAACCATGCTCAAGTCCCATCTGAGGGTTGCCCATACAGGTTTCATATGTGTATTTCAGAATTTAAATTAACCATTTGAAGAAAACAGATCATGCTATACAACCAAAAAAGCACATTCTAGTGTTTTCCAACCACAGTACTTGCCCGGGAGCTGCAGGACAGTAATAATAACAAGGTGTGTGTGTGCTTGGAGCCAGGTACAACTGGTCCAAACTTTCCTTCTTCCACTCACTAGCCATATGGCTTTGAACAAGTTATTAACCTCCCTGGGACATTTTCCACATCTGAACATGGAGATAATAAAATCTTTTGTTGGGGTTTAAAGTGACTAAAAATCCTAGATCTTGTGAATGTCCAAGAGGCTGTGGGCTGCTGTGTAGACACTAACTCAGCTGGCGGCAAGAAGAAACATAGCTGTCAGCTATGAAGTCCACAGAGTCCAAAGGGAAAGTCAGACAGAAGTTACAGCTCAGGGTTCTGAGACCACTTTGTGCAAACTGTAAGTACATAAACATAATAAAATGGAAAATCCCAGATCAACAGATGTCTAGTTACACCACAAGTTAGTCAGAACACTCTTCTCCCATGGAGAGAAACCAGTGATAGAAGAAAGGACTTACCTTATTTTCTGACAATTCTGAGAGGTGTAAAGTTCTTATTTTTATGGGCTGAGGCATAAAAGCAGGAACAGCTACATACCAGTGTGCCCTACATCTGGCTTTCAGAGTTGGAATGAGGATTAGATTATATAATCAAGTGTATTTTATAAAAATCCATGCACTCTTATCAGGCAGAAACCCTGAAAAGCATCTTACCTGTAGTAAACACAAAATGACACATCATTGTCTTTGGGTTCCCTCGTCATCTGACTCACTTTCATCTAGTGACGATTCACCTGCCTTCCTCATAGCCTCGCTTCACCTTGAAATGTGAGCGGGGGGGGGGGGGGGGGGGGTGAAAAGAATGGAAAGGCTGCAGGCTGGCTTCTTTCCAGTTCATTCCTTAATCCTCTGTGTGGATGTTCATGGTTGTGAAGGGGGGAAAAGGCAGTGAAGGCCATTGCGACACCTCAGTCTTAAATCTTACATTAAAAAAGCTTTCAGAAGGAAAGAAAGAAAGACTTGAATAAAATCCCTTGCCAAGAAGAGTTGCACTGAAGCTTGACAATGGAACTGAGGGTTAGTAATATATTTGGGTTACAGCAAGAGTCCTGGGATACAAATGTGTTCATTTTATCTTCCGGTGTCTTACGGTCAGATAAATGAATGATTCAGGGCATATATTTGCAAATTCTCATAGAGAAAAAAAAAAGTCATATCCTAAAGCACACTCAGATCAGGGTTATTCAACTAACTCCATTTCTTCCCCAAAGGGAGAATGACCAAACACTTCAGTGTTAAAGTGAAATTCAAATGAGAGCAATAGACTTGAAGAACAAAGTGAAATTGCATTTCTGAATAACACAATTAAAACAAAAACACTTCAGATGAGCTAGTACCCCAAATCCAAGCCGATTTCAGAATTAATCAACATGAGATAATACGGGGAGCTTCAGTTGAGCACATCCAAAACTAATAGGATTTGAAATGTAAATACCAGGGATTTTTGTATATTGCTTGACTTGTTTGTTTTTCAGTGGGAACAAAAAGTACAGCTTCTGACTTATTTAATATTCCTAAAATACTTGTTTGGTGCCTACCGTAACCCAGATACTACGTAAGTACTGAGGCCATTGTGCCTTGCCTATCTCTTTGTGGCTAGAGAAGGGATAGCAATCTGCAGGATTCTGAAGAACCACAGGCATAAAGGGACCAGTTTATACTTGCAGGTCCCACACATGCCCCTAAGAGAGGGCATCACCCAGAAAATGTAGGTAGTAACCATCAGAACAATAACAAAGGGAACAACAATGAACAGTACAGGGAAAGACATTGCATCCAAGAGCCCTAGACAATAGGACTGGGGAACCTATGGCCTCTGGACTTGCTTTTCACCTCAGATTAATTTTAATTCTAATGTAAAACAAGTACAGATTTGTAACATGTAAATAAAGGGAAAAAATATGTGGGGGAATATTATTTAGCTTTTAAAAAGAATATTCTGCCATTTGCAACAGATGGATGAACCTAGAGGACATGCCAAGCGGAAAAAGTTACCCACAGAAGGATACATACTGCATAATTCCATTTACAGGGGTTTTCTAAAACAGTCAAACTCCTAGAAGCAGAAAATAGAATGGTGTTTGCCAGGGACTGAGGGAAGGTGGAAGTAAGCCATTGTTCAGTGAGCACTAAAGTTTCAGTTATTCAAGAAGAATAAATTCTAAAGAATTATTGTGGAATGACTTCTATCTACTGTTAACAGTATGGTATTGTGTTTTTTAAAAAATCTTAAGACAAGAGATCTCAGGTTAAGCATTTTTTGTTATACACACACATACACACATAAGAACACAAGGGAAATTCTTAGAAGTGATGGATCTGTTCAGGACCCTGATTGTGGTGATGGTATCGTGGTATAATGCATGTGTAAGAACTCGTCAAGATGTGAATATTCAATATCTGCAAATTTTTGTGTATCAGCTCTACCTCAGCAAATCTAAAACCCAAGTTGGGGAGGGGAGAGATTACTGTTGCCCAGAAGAAATGATGATTGCCAAATGGTGAAGGGTTCACTGGAATACTGAAGGGTGTTTAGAGGCGGTGTTCACTTGTCCTTAATGCTCTCAGGCCAGGTGAGGAAGGTCTGTTGGAGGGCAGGATCCATGCAGTTGTCTCCCCTCCATAGGTTTCTGGATTTCTACTTCCCTTTACTGTGTCACTTTCTTTTTCTTCTTTCATTTTCTATAGTACAGAATTGAAAAATGAGCTTTGCATTTCTTGAATAGTGAAGTTTCTTGAATATCATGTATTTCATGTTCCTTGAGTTGTTTTGAAATTTCTTCAAGAAGGTAAGTGAAGTTGTTTACATTTCTCTGTGATTAAAAAACAAGAGCAAAGAAACAGAGTTGTCACCTGCCTAGCATCTGGCTGACTGCATGTGTGCACACGTGTGTGTGTGTGTGTGTGTGTGTGTGTGAGAGAGAGAGAGAGATAGAGAGAGATGGAGGAAGGATAATGATTAAAGTTAGAGTAAAGGCCTTCAGCAGAAAATACATTCCTCATTTCTGTTACAGAAAGCCCGTTTCCATCTTTCCCACTCATTCTAGCTCCAAGTAAATAGAAAAGTGAAGAAAGCAGTTACAGTTACAGTCCTGCAGACTGTGGTATCTTATTGATAGGTTACGTTAACTTACTTTCTAAAAGTTGGTTCTCATGTTTTGTTTGCTTTTTTTCTCCAGAAAGAGAAAAAAAAAATCCTTCTGTCAGCTTTATTAGCTACCTAGGAATTAACAGGTTTTCTGAAATATTTATTAAAAAATTAATTAGTGAATATTGTATATTTATAGAAGATATGACTGGATTCTTACAAGTTCACTTGCTCTCTCTTTCAATGTTTAAAAATAAACACAAGGCTGGCTGGAAGAGTGTGGACACAGATTATCAGTAAGAGCATTTTTTTTTTCTCCAGCTATTGGAAATACTTATTATAAAGCCTCAGTGAAATAGAACTTGGGCTGCATTTTAATTAGACTTCAATGTTTTCTTTCTGAGGGTGGCATCTGGAGAACAATCTGGCTTCATTTCCCACAATATTTCAAAATACACCTCAGAGTCATTAGAAAGCACAGCGAAGTTACCCGCATCCAAAGTTGCCTGTGGTCATCAAATGGGAGAGAGCTATTTTTAGTAAACTCATCCATAGCAACTATCAAGGTGAGGTTCTAGCTACACGGCATGAATAAAGCTTTTCTGGCCCATCTTCACAAAACCTTCAATGGTGATTGATACAACTGTCTGTCAGAATCCTGCCTTCAGTTGCAGGCAGAATGTACCAGATCATGGGGGCCAGGACAAGGCGCTGATCCCCCCACATGCATGCCACTTCCATATCTGCAAGTGTTCAAGGCCTTCCCATTGCTGTTAGGATAGAGAATAAGCTTGCTAACTGGGTGATCAGGGTCCTAACAACCTCTTTGCTCGCTGCTCATTCTCTCAAGATTTTGTTCAACTCCTCAGAGGTCATCTCTTTCTCTAATTTACTGGTCTTCAATTGCCCTAATTTTCTGCCTGTTAAAATGTCTTCTTACTCTTCCTCTTGCCTTTTTCCCATTGTCTGGCTTAACATTCTAGTGTTGGTTTAAAGGTCTCTACCTCCAGATGTCTCCTCCTATCTCCAACCTTCATGTCTGCTTCCTCCACCCAAATGCTTTCAGACCCCCGTCCCACAGCATTTCGCTGTTGTAATTGCTCATCCCTTTATCTGCATGGCCCACTGGGTGAGAAGCCCTGAGAAGATGCTGTCTTCAGTCTTGCACAGCTCGGTGTCCAAAGCACCCATCATAGGCACTCAATACATATTTTTTAAAATGAACAACTTTCTGATCATGTGAGGTGGTACCAGTATTAGGGAGTGAGGGGTGTGGGTGGTGGACAGTAGAATCATAAAGAAGAACTGAGCAGAGAGGTAGGGCCCAGCACCTAGTCTAAGTCAGATAGATATCTAAGTAGCACGAGGTAAGGGCTTCAGGTGGGTGTCCCTGAGCTGAGCCAAGTCTGCATGCAGGGATCTGGCTTTGAGTTTCAAGTACCTAAGTATGAAAATTAGCATTTGGAACCATTCTTGTCTTTAGGGAAACTTTCCAATCCAAGGGAGAAGTCCAGTCCCACCCAAAGGAACTTACAGGGCTCAAGATACTCAGGTGGAGACCCAATTACTTGAATCGTATATAATATAAATGTTTTGGCATCAAGAACAGGTGAGAACACATCCAATGGAGCTTGAAGTACAAGTTCAGAGTGGGGCCAGAACATGTGGAAGATGTAGACTATAGTTCCCAAGACTTGGGAAAATAATGGGTTCTAGAGCCTGAAGAAAAGCTGGGCCTGTGGAGGCTGAAGACCTCCTGATATGTTGATCCAAGAGCGGTGAGGACAGGACCAAGGAAGTCATTATGCCCACCAGGCAATCCAGTCATTAGGAAGGCCCAATTTATCTAACAGGGCTGCATCTAGTGGACACTTTGCATAGATAATCACTGGGCAAGCCTCTCGGAAGCTGGGGAGGGAGGCAACGCCAGGGCACATCTTCAGGGCACATGTTCCCTCAGAGGGTTTTCTAACTTAACCCCAGGACCAAGTTGATTGCAGAGAACCTGTGTCCTTCTCATCCCTGCATGTTGGTGCCTTTGCAAACACCGTTCTGTAATGCACATCCCACGTCTGATTTGGTCTGAGCCATCACACCATTCGGGGAGCTATGCCACAGTCTAAGGATTTCACTGGAGCAGAATTGTTTGTGATGTTTTTCTAGATGCTGTTCTGCTAACAACCGTTTCTATCAAGTTTCCATGTCATAGCTTCTGATGAGGGAGCAGGAGGCTGGCTGAGAACGGAGCAGGGGCTGGCACCTTGCACCCCCTCTCCACCCACTCCCCTTGTACTTCTGTTACAAAAGCCAAAAAGGAGTCATCTTAAGTCAGACGGACTAGAGAAAAATCTCAGCCTTAAGACACAATCGGTTCCACAACCAAAAATACTGTCAGACATTTCAAAGAATTAGGAAATTCATCGTAATAACCTTACAGAGAGTTGTGTCCAGGAAACGATGTTAACTCCTAACCCTAGAGTTAAGACCTAGAACTGGATCCGACTCAAACTTCCCAAATTTCTTCTTAAGGTTGACATACCTTCCTTTAAAGATCAAGAAAGGGAGCGCCCCGGACAGTGATGAAACCCAGTACATTCTGAGAGACTAGGCTCGTAAAAGAGTTACTTGATTTAAGATTTCCCAAAAAATGTCCTGCTAGATATTCCACAGCCAGAATGTTAAGCCGCAGCTTCTGCGTGTTGAACACTGATGTTCTGCGTCTTCACTAGCAGCTGTGAAAAGAGGCAGATTTTTTTTTTTTTTTTTAAAGGAAGCTGGAAAAGGGTACAGAGAGAAAGGGGTCAGTGAAATTTTTTGTTTTGTTTTGTTTGCTGGCAAGGTTCATCATTTGAGGTCGCTCAAATAGCTCCTTATTTTAATAAACCCTGTGCTTTTTCAAAGTATGGTGTGCATTTTATTCACTCCTTATCTCATGGGTTGCCCAGAGAGAAGGTATCCAATAAGTGATTTCTGAGCTATCGAATATATGAATGAATGAATGAATGAATGAATGTGTAAACGATAATTTCCTTGGAAGCGCTGTGTTGGAAAGCTAGTCTTCCTTTCCCAAACCCTCCTAAACCAGACAGAGAAGATAGATCAGCCTAACCAGCGTGCCAAAAGCAATGCTACTGAAGACACAGGTCCACCCAGAGCTGGGTGAGTCTGAGGTTAGGTAGAGAGGCTCAGAGACCCTGACGGGTGAGTGTTCTCCGTGACACCTTCCCCAATGTCCTCACTCTTCTTTTGACACCCTCCTGCACTTATTCCAGCAGTTGAAGTGGGCAGGGGTGACAACAGAGAACTGTACCACTGGCTGGCACCGAGCCTGTTCCTTATGCCCAGCACACTGCTTTCTCTATTATCTCCTGCAATCCTCAAGCAATGAAAAGAATCAGGTCTCTGTGCTCTCCCCGTGGGGCAGCCAGAGGAAGCGGAGAACAGAGAGTCCTGGTGACGAGCCCAGGGCGGATTCCAGGTCTAGAGTCTCCACCCCTAGCCCCAGAGAAACGGGGCTGTTTTCCCCGGGTTGTCTCACCTCAGAATCCTGACCTCCTCAGTTCATTGCCAGAGGGAAGAGAAATATTTCCTGAATAGATGGCACTTGAGAAAACTAATTCCAATTGTTCCCCTGCATCCTCCTGCTGATCTAAAGCAGGCAAGGTCAAGTGCCTGGGGCAGATGTCGGGCTAAGGAGAACCTGGTGGTGGTGATCTCAAAGCATTTCCAAGGCAGCCCGCACAGAATGAACGGGCTCCTCGTGGGGCAGGAGAGCCGAGCTCCGGGCAGGCCAAATCCGGGGTCTCTGCTCTCCCTCCTTCCTCCTCGTGGACGTGGACGGGCGCGAACCTCTTGCAGGCAGCCATTTCCTCCCCAGTGTCCCCCCACTTGTCAGGAGGTCTCCATCCGCCGGGTCCTAATGAGCAATTTGCTCTAATCCATGAATAGCAATTGGAATTTAATTCATTTCAGTGGCATTTTGAGAAGGGAGATGCTTAAATAAGCTATTTGGTGTCCTCCACGTTACCACTGAAGGTTAATCGCTACCCAATATGCACACTTGAGCTCCAAACTATGTTCTTGAGAAAATGGAATAATTAAACCACAAGTGGCAATTACTTGTATTTTAGGAGGCTTCTTCTTGTAGCAACGTTACTAAGTAATATCTTTTCTAAGTTGGCACCCAGCTCTCAAATTTCCATTTCTAAATGTGTGTGCTATCTATTAATTTCTGATCATTTCAGCCACGGTTGAAAACGGAATGAGGTCATCATCTGACTGAAATCTGAAGTTGGCATTTTGTACTACGGCTTATTCTCCCCATAAACCTCTTTGCTTCGGAAATTTGCCTTCGCCTGAATATATTCTAAACATACAAACACTGCCTTATTAGAAATATTTCTGAATTTATCTTAGAAACGTGGCTCTGGTATATCCATGCAGAGTGAGTGTTTCATAGCCACTTAAAATTTGATTTAAGGAATATTTATTGACATGGGAAGATGTTCAGAATACAATATAGATGGGAAAACACATCGAACTTGACGTAGAGTGTGAACATTAGTTTTTTAAAAAGATTTATTTATTTATTTATTTATTTATTTATTTGAGAGCAAGAGGGAGAAGCAGGCTCCCCGCTGAGCAGAGAGCCTGATGCGGGGCTCAATCCCAGGATCCTGAGACCATGACCTGAGCTAAGGCAGAGGCTTAGCCCACTGAGCCACCCATGTGCCCCAAGTGCGAGCATCATTTAAAAAATATAATTCTCTATGTGCACAGAGATACACATAGAAAAAATACTTACAAAGAAATATGCCAGATATCTCTAGACGGTAAATTTTGGGTGGTTTTAGTTTCCTTTTTTTAACTAAACAGTGTTTTCTAATGTTTATAACAGATACATATCACTTTCATGTTTTATTATGTTTATTAGTATTTTACAGACTATAAATAAAGTATCTTCCTCAAAATGCGAACTCAGAGAAAGCTAAAATACTCCTTAAAGATCTTACCGTTTCAACCCCCTTCCCATAGATTGACATTGTTACTCCTTTTCAATAATGGCAGGGTTTCTCAAGTGCTACACTGTGGGCGTTTGAGCAGGATAACTTTTGGGGAGTGGGGCTGTGCTGCTCTGTGTACTATGGGGTACTACGTAGCCTCCTGGGTATCTAGTCTCTAGATTTCTACAGCATCTACTCCGTTATGACAACCGAAAAGGTCTCCACACTTCGCGAAACGTCCTCTGGGGATCAAAATCACCCACTCCCCAGTTGAGAACCCTGGTTTATAGCTTCCTAGGCGAATTTTGTCTACATTAGACATGTGTACTCAAATAGAAATGTATCATTTAAGAAATGGCATTTTTCTGAACATAACTGTAACTTGCTTTTCTAAAAATTCAATGTTATGTCTTAGCGGCCTTTATAAGTCAGTACATACAGATCTCATGTATTATGTTAACGATCAGAAAACAAAAGGATTGTAGTAGAACTTACAAAGAAGAAATGTATGCAATCCCAAACCAGACAAAGACCTTTAGGAAATTATCGCTCTACGTATGTATACAGTGCACAGGGGCCTTGGGACATGCTCTGCTCGCTGATGAATGGAACACGGCCCAAAAGCCAACTGTGACTGAGAACCAAATTAAAAGAAAAGAAGGAAGTTAGAGGATGGCCCATTTAGGCAGAATATGGAAACAACAACATCAGCAACAAAATATGACCTCGAATTCCAGGGGGGAAAGCAGTCTGTCCATCCCCAGAACAAAGCTAGTCAAGACCCCCCTCCCCTTGCCTTAACGTCTTCCCACCTGTTCCTATAATCCAACACCAGCCAATTCCTTTGTTCACTTCTCTCCAGCTCAATCTACCACTACTAATCTTTTTTTTTTCAATGAATACAGAGATTCTAGGACCCACATGAAGACAAGTTTCAACCTTTGACTTGACAATCAAAATTTTAAAACAGAATTTAGGTGAGTTCCTCTCCTCTAAAGCATACTTCAGTTAACCCCAGGAAACAGAGTGCTGGCAGGTCCAGAGGCTCTCAACCCCGGGAGGCTCTCCCTTGTCCTAATTCCAAACTTCCCTCCAAAGGTAAGGGCTATCCTGTCACTTTTGATAATGACATTTGTCGGAGGCAGGCCCCTGGCCAGGGCGGCCTCTGCCATTAAAAGATGGCGCCTGGCTAGTTGCCAGGTTAGGATTGTCTCGTGAGACTAAGCGGAATGCCCAAAGAGGAAGTAAACAGCATTGGTTGCTAGCGAAGTTGTTCATTTAGGTGCACAGCCTGATTCGCTCATTCCTGTACCCTGCTCGCTGATTGGTCATGTAAGCGTATATAAGTGTTGTAGGCTTGCGGAAATAAAGAGAGAAGATGCATCCAAACCGGCTTCTTGTCGTCCTAGCAGGGCGAGGGTGATAGACATTCCTGCTTTTCTTTATGGTTTACCACCTACGTAAGCAATCCTCAATAATACAGCAGTGTCACCTATGTTTAAACCTTACTTAAATAGAAGCGTATTATGTGTTCTTTCTTGTCTTGCTTCTTTCACATACCGCTGTGTTTGCGAGAAGTCTCTGTAATGTTCACCACAGCTGTGACTTGGTAGTGTTCACTACTGGAGGTATAATGTCTGGTGGATGTACAAAATGTATTCATACATTTTACTTTTTCTGGGTATTTGGATTTTTCCCAACTTAATTATTACTGTTCTGCCATATGCATATTCCTGTCCATGAGTCCTGGGCATGGGTGCATAGGTTTCTTTTGGGGGCATGTACCCAGGAGAGGATGAACCATGTCAGAGGATCTGTATGTGACATGAACCTCCAGGAGCGCTGAAGAAAACTGCCCATTTCTCCACATCCTGCGTGTCCAAAGCCATTAAAATGTTGATGTGGCTTGGGGCACCTGGGTGGCTCAGTGGGTTAAGCCTCTGCCTTTGGCTCAGGTCATGATCTCAGGGTCCTGGGATCGAGCCCTGCATCAGGCTCTCTGCTCAGCAGGGAGCCTGCTTCCCCCTCTCTCTCTGCCTGCCTCTCTGCCTACTTGTGGTCTCTGTCTGTCAAATAAGTAAATAAAAGCTTTAAAAAAATGTTGATGTGGCTTAACTTTGAATATTATATAATGGCACAGAAACATCCATGAATGGTATAAAGGCCTCTGTTTTAGTTTGGGGTGCTGTGACAAAATACTGCAGGTGGTGGCTTATGAACAACAGAAATTTGTTTCTCACAGTTGTGGAGGATGAAAAGCCCAAGATCAAGGTACCGCAAATTCAGCAAATTCAGCGTCCGGTGAGAGCAGCTTCTTCATGCACCACCCTCTGCTTACTGTGTCCTCCCAGAGTGGGAGGACCAGAGTCTCTTCCCTAAGGGCATTAATCCCATTCCTGGGAGCTCCACCCTCATGACCTAATCACGTCGCAAAGGCCCCATTTCCTAATAGTATCACATCAGGGTCTAGAATTTCAACATAAATTTTGAGGGTACACAAACATTTAGTGCAGAGCAGCCTTTGAACTTCATGAACACTACCAAAGTTATGTGGATGAGCTCCTCCTCCCTGGGTGATGGGAGACCCCTACCTCACACATTTTGCTATCTCCCCCTTGATACTAAGAAACTTGTGGGAGAAGGTGAGGATGGAGAGTCTGGAGAGTGCCAGGGTCCACGGCAGAGAATATTTCCAATGTCCAGTCACCAAATCCCAGAGGTTAGCTAAAAATTAGGTACAAAGTACTTAAATAAAATTAGGATCAACTTCAACTGATAAAAACAAAACCAGAAACCAAGTTATAAGCTCGTAGATTGGGCCCCAATGGAACTCATCCAACTCCTTTCCTACCCACATCTGCTCCTTCAGCAGTGTTCCCCATCTCGGTAAATGACTTCACCATCCACCCTGTAGCCTAAATCATAGGAAGAATCTTTTTATGGAATTCTTCCCCTCCTCACCGCCCACACCCAATAGCTTTTTCTCAGATATGCCCACTTCTCTCCATCCCCATCTCCAATATCTCCCTACCTTAGTCTAGGGCATTCTCACTGCTTGCTTGGATACTCCTAAATGTTCTTCCTGCAAACACTGTATTTCAAGCTCCAAAGTCAGGCATCTGATCTGTTTTCATCTCTTCATCAACCTAGCACAGTGCCTGACTCATGGCATTATATTCGGTAAATGAATGAATGAATTCCTATTTCCCTCCAGAGTGATCTTCTTAAATGTTGATCTGATTGCATTGCTGTGAACTTTTAAAACTTTTCAGGGGTTCCTTACACCTCTGAAAATAAAATTCCAAGTTATTTAATGGAGCTTATGAAACCCTGAGTAATCTTCTCCTGTCTTAGTTCTCAAGCTTCATCTTTTACAAGTCCTCCTCCTGAACCCCATTCTGAAACTCAAAACTTCAACCAGAGCCTAGAACACTGTTTGCTATCTGTTGTCTCCGGGACTTTGGACATGCTATTTCCTTTCCCTGAAATATTTCCCCATGGGCTGTTTCCATCATAGCAGTCATGAGGATTTTTTACCAGTATTCTAGCACTTTCTCTATCCCAGCATGGCAGGGTTACATTTCTCTGCCCCCTTATAATTAGGTGTGGCCGTGTCTATCTATTTGGCTACTGGAATTTGCATAGAAGAATCTTGAACCATCCCTGGGCTGATGGTGAAGAGTCAGTATACAAGTCATTACATTTCCTTTGCTTCAGTCTTGGAGAACATGGAAGCAGATTTGGAGTCTCTCTTCAATTGGTTTTTGAGTTTAACCCACAATAAATAAGTACAATGAGAGGGAAAGCAATCTTTGATATTTTTAACCCACTAAGATTTGGGGTTGTTTGTTACTCTAGCAGAACCTGACATATTCTGACCAGTCACTCCATGTTCTCTAACTACCCCTCCCCAATGCATGTGCACATAAATGTGTCCTTCAGATTTCAGCTCTAATAGTCCTCCTTGACTGATCAAATCTGAGTTAAGTGCCCACTTGTTTGCTTCCAGAACCAGTGTCTTTTACTTCTCAGACAATGGTAAAGGCAACTTTGCACTATATTTCCTTATCTGATGCTGACTTCAGAGCTCCCAAAACTTCAATGTGTATTTGAATCACCCAGGAATCTCATTAAAATGAAGATTCTGATTCGGTAAGTCTGAAATGCATGTAAGTCTGCATTTCTGATGGGGCCACAAGGGATATTGACATTCTAGCCCTAGGACCACAGTAGCAGGGATCTGTCTTCTCCCTTGAACCAAACACTCTCTGAAGACAGGGAGCATATTTATTTTTTTGTTTTGGTACCTCCTGCCCCTGTGAGATACAGACACTAGTCAGGAAAATCAGTAAATGAAATCCACTAGGCAGGCAAGGAGGAACAAGCTAGAAGAATTCCTGTGTCTGACAGAAAGGAGCTACAGGGCTTTTCCTCTGTTCCGGGGGGTGGGGGAGGCTGTTAATAGACTGTGCCAGGAGTGAGTACATAAAGTGGACACAATAAAATAGGGATGACTGATTTGATACAGTGAGTAATTGATAAAGCGATGGTTATGGGATTGCAGATTTAAAGGATGGAGACAGGAAGAAATAATCATTTCGCTTCTTAACATGAAAGAGACAGGAATTCTAGAAGTTTACATGGTCAAAAGGAATCTCTGTGGCTGTTATTATTTTAAAGACTACAGATGAGGTATTTTGAGTGCTCTAGACTTCTGTGGCATTTAGTATGGTAGTTTCATTTGTTAGTACCAAACACCCTCCTCTCTTCATCCAACTCCCAATTTACAAAGATTCAAAATATTACACAGAAAAGAACTGACCAAATTGTTATTTATGTCGGGGGGCAGTGGGCAGGCTAGAGATACCTCAGAAGATTTGGCGATGGGGACAGAGCAATCATGTGTCCTTAACACTGACAGGCATGAAAGACTTGGGGACCTAAACATACTGGGGTTCAGATCTGCTGACTCTTTAAGAAGAAATGGAGGATGATTTTTTTTTAAATGGCCTGATACGAGAAACCTGGTTTTTTTTGTTATTTATGCCAGACAATAAACATTGACCTTGGACACTGGACAAATTGTTCCTGATTCAGACTGTTTTCCTCAACCTTAAACTGGAAGTTCCAGACTTACATGAGTCCTTCAAGCCCTAGGTCTGTTGGGTGAGGCATGTTTCCATGGCGTGTTTCCTCTCTCGTGCTCCTCCAGAAAAGCCCAGGACCCAGATGTCTTTGTCTATGAGAGTTTCTGGCTATCACGAGTTCTGATAGACACAAGAGGTGACTTTCCTTCTCAGTGCCACCTGTCCTGCTTCCGAATGTGCCCACGTGCATATACTTTGTTTGCAAGAAGCAAATAATCATTGAGTCTTCAACCGGCTTTTAAGCCTTTACTCTACAAAGGACACCCACTGAGTCTGTCACCTTGATCTTCTTGGCAGCACACTAAAGTGCATGTAGCCAGTTTCTGAACTGGCCCAAGGCTGTGTCACGGTTGGTATCATAGTGCGTATGTAATAGAGGCTTATATAATGTGTGGGATAGAATAGCTTCTGAAAAAAATCCACCAGGCAAAGTAGGAGGGATTTCAACCATGATCACCGTTTTGGCCAGTCTCTCTCTCTTATCCCTCCCTGACTCTACTTCCCCCTCCTCACCTCTCTCATCCTTGCTCTTATCTTCCGTCACTACCTTCTGTTTCTGGTGAGCATCAAAAATGACACAGGAACGTTTGCTTCACTGGCGCATGGGAAAGAGATCCAGTATCATCATTATTTCCCCTTCCTCCTCCTTTTTGGTTTGAATACTATAAAATGAAAAAAGCATGCTTCAAACCATGACAATTTTTTTTCAAAGGATCCTTTTAGCTTCTGCATGGTTTGGGAGAAGAGAGAGGCTGTTTTCTCTCTTCCTTGGGGTCATGGGCCCTTTCAAGAGGTGGGGATGGGCTTAGCAATTAGAGAAACCACCCCAGTGTTCTTCCCAGAGGACCCCCCCCAACATGCCAGCCTCTGTTCCAGAAACCTCACTGACCCCACTTTCTTTTCCCTTTCACAGCTCTCTCTTTACCTGAATTTCACTCCTGGAAGCCTTCATTTTTCCCACCTACAGGGCTTTTTGCTAAAGATGAAAATTACTGAGAACTCTTTAGAATTAGTTGGTGTGAAAACAATATACATTGATCGGAAACAGCTCAGGAAATGGTTCAAATTGCAGAGTTGAAACACTATTCAGGCATGATGATTGGGGGCATTTAGGAGAATTGGGAACGCTTTTCAACATATCATTAAAAGGCAGAAAAGGTGCTTAAATTGTTTCCTTCATTTTACTCAATCTGCTAGTGCAGAGCCAATAAATAGTACGTAGTCATGAATCTAGATTTGTTACACTTGGCACCATTTTAAGGTTGCTTCCTCATGGAGCCATTATTTTGTGACATGTCCCTTTTCAAAGAACACTCAAAGGTGGCTGGTACATATTCAAATATATCCAACATGGGAAACAAATTCACATATTTGCCTCGAGTTTGTGATAAAAAAAAGAATCTGAGTATCTGAATTTTGAACTCTAATCTTTTCCACAACATTGCCTTCCTTTGAGCCCTTCAGATAAAGTTTCTTAATGACCTAGACAAAACAACGAGGATTAGACGGTATTAAGAAAGCAGAATAATAGGATAGCGATTTATTATTGTACACAGTCTACTTCTCTTCGGGATGATTTTTAAATCCCATTTAGGGGTTTATTATAAAAGCAGAAACCATTTCATCCCAGTGCATGAGAAATTTTCAGAATATAATTCATATTTTCCAAAGTAAGAATTTGTGTCTAAAAAGATATTTAACGGTTGCACCAATGTCAATGGTGCCCATGTGCTGATGAATGTACAAAAATTAGCAAATTAAAACAAAGTAATGTTGCTATTTAGGTCACCTCTATTACAAAATGAAACTATTCATGAGTAACACTTTACAAAACAGAGACTGTACATGGCAAATACCATGCTATGCGTTTCTGCAAGCATGGTCGTATTTAACATTCAACCAGACCTCTGATGACGAGTTCTCTTAGCACCTCCATTTTACAAATGGAGATTCCCAAAGTTTAAGTAGCAGAATCAATGCCACTCAGCCCCCACGTGGCAAGGCCAATGCTTGACCCCATGTCTGTCCAACTCCAAGCCTGTGCCCACTCTCAGCAGAAAATTAAGCTCAATTATTCTGTAATAAGAGTGTCTGGGTTTCAATTCCAGCTCCATATTCCCTAGCTCAAGGCCTAGTTGAGGAGATTTCTTAATCTCTCTGGGCCTCCATTGTGATATCACCATACCTACCCATATTGTTATGATGATTATCTAAGATAAGATACATAATTACAAATTGAACAGCACTAGTAAGTTCTCCGCAAATGCTAGTTCATGTCCTTTATTGTCCCTATTTTCCCTGTGCTCACCCCTCCTGAGACTTTTTCGTTTTATGCTTTACTTTCCTTCCTCTGTAGAGCTCAGACATGAAACTTTTTAAAAAAGTCTTCACTGGGATGGGGGAGACTGAATAAAAGCCTAACTACAGCCGATTACTAGCAGGCTTTCCCAACAATAATGTGACATTCAACCTCCCCTACAAAGAAGACAGCCTCTGGTAAAGCTAACCTGACTCAAACGGACCAACGCCGTATGTCATCTCCGTGCGATGCTACAGATGGGCCACCCAACCGTGCCCATGCGCATCCCTGGAGCTGGATGGTCCTTAGGTCAAGGTCTTTGACTGGTTGTTGTTGATGCTTTGAGCAGAGGGTAAAGGGAGAGGGACTAGAGAAGCTGAAGGAGAAGAGAACTGGTAGAGAACTAAGGCCGGCTGAGAAATGATTGCGTTTGACTCTAACAACACCTGTCCTCCTCCTTCCCTCCTATCTTTCCTCCCTCTTCTCTCCCCAACCTCTGTCTCTCTCCTCCCCTTTCCCTTCCTTCCTTTATATTGTTTGAGCTCCAATTTTTCTACTGAAAAAAACTGAGTCTAAAAAGGTCAATAACAGGGTGACCGGATGGCTCAGTCAGTTAAGTGTCAGCATTTTGATTTCTGCTCAGGTCATGTTCTCAGGGTTGTGAGACTGAGCCCTGTGTCAGGCTCTGCCCTGGGTGTGGAGCCTGCTTAGGATTCTCTCTTCCCTTCTCTCTCTGCTTCTCTCCCCTTCTTCCCCTCTCTAAAAAATAAAATAATTTCAAAAATTAAAAAAAAATTAAAAATAGAATGGTCAGTTGTAAATAATGCTGCTACAAACATAGAAGAGCACCTATCTTTTTGAACTAGTGTTTGCCTATTCTTTGGGTAAATACCCAATAGTGTGATTATTGGATCATATGGTAACTCTATTTTTAATTTTTTGAGGAATCTCCACACTGCCCTCCACAGTGGCTGACTCAGCTTGCATTCCCACCAACAGAGCACGAGGTTTCCCTTTGTCCACATCCTCACCAATACCTGTTGTTTCCTGTGTTGTTCATTTTAGCCGTTCTGACAGGTGTGAGGTGGTGTCTCATCATGGTTTTGGTATGTATTTCCCTGATGCCGAGTGATGTTGAACATCTTTTCATGTGTCTGTTGGCCATCTGGATGTCTTCTTTAGAGAAATAATTATTCATGTCTTCTGCCTATTTTTAATCGGATTATTTGCTTTTTGGGAGTTGAGTTTTATAAGTTCTTTCTATATTTTGGATATTAACCTTTTATAAAATATGTTACTTGCAAATATCCTCTCCCAATCAGTAGGTTGTCTTTTAGTTTTCTTGGTTGTTTCCTTTGCTGTGCAGAAGCCTTTTATTTTGATGTAGTACTGATAGTTTATTTTTGTTTTTATTTCCTTTGCCTCAGGAGACATTATCTAGGAAAATGTTGCTATAGCCAATGCCAGAGACATTACTGTCAATGCTCTCTTCTAGGATTTTTATGATTTCTGGTCTCACATTTAAGCCTTTAATCCATTTTGAGTTTATTTTTGTGTATGGTATAAGAAATTGGTCCAGTTTCATTCTTTTGCACGTAATTGACCAGTTTTCCCAACACTGTTTCTTGGAGAGCCTTTTCCCCACTGGATATTTTTTGCTTTGTCAAAGATTAATTGATCATATAACTGTGGGTTTATTTCTGTGTGATCAAAAGATAAGTGGATAAAGAAAATGTGGTGTATATATATACAAACATACACGTATATATATATATATATACACACACATACACGTATATGTAACATACATACACACACACACACACTGAATAAAGAAAATGTGCATATAAATAAATGTACTGGAATATATTCAGCCATAAGAAAGAATAAAATCTTGCCATTTCCAATGACACGGATGGAGCTAGAGAGTATAATGCTAAGGGAAATAAGTCAGTCAGGGAAAGTCAAATACCATATGATTTCACTCATGTGTGGAATTTAAGAAACAAATGAGAGAAACCAAGAATCAGACTTTCAACTGCAGAGAACACACTGATGGTCACCAGATCGGAGGTGGGTGAGGGATGGGGGAACCGGTGATGGGGGTGAAGGAAGGCACCTGCTGTCACCAGCCCTGAGTGATGTATGGAAGTGTCAAGTCACTAGACTATACACCTGACATTAATGTAACACTCTATGTCAACTATACAGGAATTAAGAGAAAAGAAAAAATATGAAAAGAAAACACTTGATTTGTGGAATACTATTCAGTAGTAAAAAGGAATGAGCTACCGATATACACAACTTTGCTCTCAAGAAAATTATGCTGAATTCATAAAGCCTAGCTGCAAAGCTTACCTAGTATAGGAGCCGATCTCGATACCATTCTTGAAATGACAAAATTGTGGAGACCGAGAACAGAGTGGTTGTAAGGAGTTGGGGGTCAGGGTGGTTGAGGGAGAGGGCTGTAGTTATAAGACAAAAATCCTTGCGATGGGAAATGTGTTGTGTCTTGACTCTAGTGATGATTACATGAAGACACACACACACACACACAAACAAGTGAGTACATATAAAATTGGTGAAATCTGAATGAAGTTGATGAATTGCATCGATATCATAAATAGGTCAATAACTTTCTCCAGGTCACACTGTGTGCTTGTGGTGGAGATTTGTACCAAGCTGTCATTGGTTCACAGACCCTTGTTCTTTCTGCACCCCTCTGCCTAGAAGAGGACAGTGGGCATGTGTAAGAAGGGGAGGCATCTATCTAGGAAAATAGGGTGGGAGCAGAAGGCCTCCAAAAATAGCCAAAGGGCCACCCAGTATCTTTTGGGACATAGCTGCAGCATCTACTCTGAAATTTTGTTTATCTTTGCCTTCCGCTTCAAGAAAATACTGTGTTGAGTATTACCTGGGCTACCGCCTACCTTCTCTTCTTGTCTGCCAGACAAGAAAAATCTCAGCCATATCTTTCCCAGTGCTTTGACATTTGAATTTTCAGAAAGTGATAAACTATGTTGCCTCTTCGAGGGCTGGGATTCTTCCTTGATTGCTAAACTGCACAGTTTGCTGCACTTTGCTGGATTTGCAAATTGTAAAGATGGGAGCAATTTCCTTGGGGACTGGTTATATTTTTCAAAAATCTGCATTTTTGTATTATTAACTCTCAAGGAAGCAAGGAAAAAAAAGGACTTCCTTTCATTAACTGAATACTGCTGTGGGCTTGGTAGGTAAAATTAGGCTGCTAGAATAATAAAGTCCTTTAGGCATTTCCCTTACACCTTTTGGACAAGAAGGTATGCAAGTCTGAGTTGAGAGGTATAAAGCATGGGATTCTATCTTATATGGCGATGGTTTCCCGATGTCCTATGCTTGTCTCGCCCTCCCTTGGAATACATTGACCTTGTCATTTTCCCTGAGGACAATAAAAGTACTTGTCAGAGCCAGCAAGTCCACCAGGCCTCACTGCGGGGTACTTATCTGCAGTGATAGTGGCAACCATTTTTCACAGATGGTGTTTATGTGTTTGTTTAAAATGCCAAATATTTTTATAATTTGATAAATAAAACATTAGCAAACAGCTTATGGATACATCCACAGGAAGACTGAGTGAGATAATTAAAGATGATCAATCAATGATGGATATGCATAATGTAAGATTTCAGGAAGACGTGATTATTTATCAAATAAATACTTAGAGGCAGTGGCAAGAACTAGTTGGATGGAATGCCAGCTTTCCCCTTAGTATTCAAAGACCTTAATAGCCCTCCTGAACTCAGAAGGAAGAAGCACATCTCAGTTACAGCCAAGAAAAGGAACATTTATGAAATAATTTCTCCTGATTGATGATTTGAAGCAGTGAGGTGTTTCTGATTTAAACAAACAAACAAACAAAAACTAACCTATTTGTCAGCACAATGTTGGAAGGAACAATGTTTCTAGTTTGATTTTATTGACTTAACACACCCTGGGAATAACAAGGAGCCTGCTATTCCCCAAACCCAAACCGAGCGAGGGGGGACACACAAACAGTAGCTGTTTAAGAGAAGCGCTGTCATTTGTTAAAGGAAATGTCTGCTCCCATTTCCTTGGACCCTTTAGGAGCGGGAATAAACCAAGCATAACACCATTTGTTTCTGTAGTACAGCTGAAGTGCCAGCCACAAGGAAGGTAGAGGTAAACATTTTCCTGCTTTTCAGCAAGAACACGTTCCCATGGAGCTCCCTGTTTACAAATAGGCTGTTCCCGGACTCGTTGTCTTAGGGACATCTTTGCCTTTCCCCCTTCATCCGAAAGCAAAAGGCCAGGAAGTGACTCCGGCAAGTCTGAGCACTGTTGCCCGAACCTGCTGGAAAAGCTGCTGACTGCTTAACTTATAGATACTAAGTGGTCATGAATATTCATCTCATTCTGTTTTTTTCCAGGGTTGGAATAAGTGCTTCATCTTACGAGAGCTATTTATGATAGGCTGTAGGACTGCAGAGTAATCTATCTATAAAAGAAGAAAAGTCTGGTCGGACGTGGAAGAGATATAGGTAGATCTGAGCGTTGAGGGCAGGTTTCAAGAGGTTAACATGTCTCAATCTTGGAAGCAATTTAGAATCTCCAGAGAAGAGATGAAAACATACGCTGTCTGAATTAAATCAGCATCTTTGGAGGTGGGTGATGACATCATATATATTTTTTTAATTCCCTGGATGAGTTTAATGTGCAACCAGGATGAGAGCCACTGTTCAAGCTCCTAAATACAATTTTACAATCTGTAAAGAAATGGATTTTTTTTTTTTTTTTTTTTTTTTTTTTTTTTTTAAGCAAGGGAGAGAGGAGAGGGGAGGGCCAGGGAGTGCAGAGAAAAAGAGAATCTTAAGCAGGCTCCAGTGTAGATCCTGATATGGAACTTGATCTTACCGACCTGAGATCATAACCTGAAGAGTCAGGAACTTAACTGACAGAGACACTCAGGTGCCCCAAGAGAATGTATTTAATCCAGAAAAATCCAGGGAAAGGGCCTAAAGAAGCAGTTCACTACAGAAGACATACAAATGGCCATTAAATAGTTTTTAAAAATATATTACATCTTTTACTTAATGTTAAGAATAAACCTTTACTAAAATAAAACAAAATATAATAACATAAAAATACATGAAATCTCAACAGTAGTCAAAGAAACACAAGGTAAAAAAGCAATGGAATGCCATTTTTACCTATCATGTCAGGAAAACTTTAAAACGGACCCGATGTAACAGGACATAAAGAGCACAGTGGTTGCCTTGCCAACACCCACGATGCACATCGGCCACGGGGAGCAACAATATGGCAAGTGTGGGTCTCGCTCTGCTGCTTCCATTCCCAGGTGCCCCTTGGTGGTCATGTCCATCAAGGTAATAGGAAGCCCCTAGCCCTAACGTCCGGTAATCCTGGGCTTTCCCGGCCAGTCAGAATGGCTTCTGGCCAGTGATGGGGCTGAACTGTCTTTCTCTTCTAGGCATGAAAGAAGCCCTTTGCCAGCAGCAGTCTTATAACCACAAGGAAATTAGACTGAGGATGAAACTAGCAGAGAGAGAAACAATGAAGCTATTGTCCAGTTTCTGAAGCCACTAAATCTCCTTTCTGTCCAAGTCACTTTGAATTAGTGGTTGTTACTATTATTTATAACTGAAAGCATACTGGCTACTGCATCTGAAAAGGCTTAGGTCCTAGCAAGTTGCAAACTGAAAGCAACCTTTCCAGGGGGCAAGGAGGCCAAATGTACCAAAAACTTTAAAAAGAATCACATCGTTCACTTTCTTTTTTTTTTTTTTTTTTTTTTTTTTTTAAAAAGATTTTATTTATTTATTTGAGAGAGAGACAGTGAGAGAGAGCATGAGCGAGGAGAAGGTCAGAGGGAGAAGCAGACTCCCCATGGAGCTGGGAGCCTGATGCGGGACCCGATCCCGGGACTCCGGGATCATGACCTGAGCCGAAGGCAGTCGTCCAACCAACTGAGCCACCCAGGCGTCCCCATCGTTCACTTTCTAATCCTACTTCTAGCAGTTATTCCAAGATGCTCATCACAGATGGTTAAAGATTTGTTTTAGAGAGCATTCATAACATTTTTAATAGCTAGAAATTAGAAATAGCTGCAATGGTCAATTTTAGTAATTTTATAAAAATGAGACTGGGCACATTTATATGGAGCAACCATTAAAGTCACATTTTTAGCAATATTAATGATCACAAAGACAGGAAGTAGAAGAAAACGGGTGTAACTGAACAGAATTATAACCCAGTATTAATAATTATTCTGGCTAATGGGATTACAGGAAATTTTTATTTCCCTCTATGGACCTTTCTGTGTTTTCTAAATTCTCTAGAATGAGCATGTATTAGTTTTGTAACCAAAGAAAAAATGATTTGGAGCACAAATGATGGCCAAGTCTTCTCCCCAGGCTGTCTTTCTCAGCTTTGCCATCTTTCCCAGAAAGTGTCCCCTCTCCAAGAACCACGATGAAGCCGAGAGAGGCAACAGTCAGATTTTGCAGAATCCCCCCATCCAGGGTTCCCAGCTGCCTCCTCTGAGCTCTCCTGCCAGCAGCCCTGGAGCTGGCAATCACGTGGCTCCCTCCCCCACTGCATCCCCTCTGGGGCCTTCTCAGCAGGGCTCTGGGGAAAGGAGCCTAGAGGAGTGGGGTGTGGGAAGCTCTCCTGCTGCATCTCCGTATCATCGAGTTTTTTAAAAAGATTTAAAAGTCACCTATTATCATTGATTGACCAGCACCAAGGACAGCTTGACCTATTTTCACCAACCCAAATGCAATTTAAAAGCCACGTATTAAGAATTACTTGAAATCTCTGTTTCGTCAGAGTGAAGGGCCCGGTGCCCCTCTGTCACTACCTTAAAGGAATCAATCACCCTGCTCTGCTTCTCTTTGCTCTTAAAAATAAGACAGACGTATTTTGAAAGCCACAAACCAGATGCACAGTGCTGGTGCCTTTAGCACGTGTCACCTCAGAGACGGACAGGTGTCACACATCCAGCTGGGTTGTATTCAAGCCCAGAGTGAAAAGGAAAGCAGAAGAGAGAAGGCTCAACCCCAGCAAATGAGCAAAAAGATCCCTTAGCCTTCTGAGCTGCAAATGCTTCCCCAGTCAGCGGGCCTGACCTCTGTGGTTGAAGACCTGAGCAGTGCCTTCCATTCGGGGGTGTGGGGAGAGAGGGCAAAGGACTCCCCCCAAAACTAAATCCTGTCCTGGTTCCCGAGTCATCTCCATCAGTGCAGACACCACTATTGAATACAGCCAGGAAAGGAGAGGAAGGTAAAGAGCTCCACGACAGAGACTGCGTCCAGGGATCAAACCTTGCAGCCAATGCAGAACGGAGATCAACACACTGAAAAATAGCCAAGCAATTAAGATAACCTGCATTCACTGTGGTTCACACACCAGATCAGCGTTTCTCAAATCTGAACATGTGCAGAAGCCACTTTTTAAAATGCCATTGCTTTCAGTTCGTCTGGGGTGAGATTCTGTGTTTGCAATGACTAGCAGGGTTCTACATCTGGGAGATGGAGGGGGCCTGGATCTCAGCTGTGGGGGTGCTGTTTCTCTGCGCTGCCCAGCAGGTTGAGGGCCCAGGTGGCTTTGTGAGTGCGGTGGTGGGGACTGACGACAATGAAAGCGGCACGGGAAACTGCGGAGCGCAGCACATCATGTTACAAGTGGTCAAAAGCATCATTTGGGGGCTTGGAATCCCTGTATCTTCTAATGCACTCAAACCTTAGACCGCTTACTGCACAGCTCTGAGTCTCAGCTCCTTATCCGTGAGATGGGATGACTTGAGGGTTTTGTGTGAGATAAAATGTGATACACTGTATATGGTGAATATAGAACCGGTGGCAAAAACGTAGCACCTGTTCATAAGATTATCTTTATGACCACGCCCACGTTTGCATATATGTAAGTTAATAAGCCATATAAAAAAGAAGCTTCCAGGGTTAAAAGGTGGTGTCACTAGAAACGCGTTGCCCATGTTTTCCTTGGTCCACGATGTCCACACACACCTTTTAGATCTGAAATGCCTCTTTGTCTTGGAACACTTCGTTGTCTTGGAGGTTGTAACCAACCACACCTTTCACTGGAAGAGTGTGAGAGCCTCTTTCCAGTCTGTGTATCAGAAAGGGGAATTACCTGATATGGGAAGAGAAACCAGTAGATTTTCTAAAGGTTTCTACAAGGTGCTAATCTTACTCTAAGAAAGTGAGCGTTCTTGTAATGGGAGTTGAGTGAAGGGCTTGCAGAAGGGGTAAGACTGAGGGGTTATCATTAACTGAAAACCTACTGAACCTGGGTACCTAATATACCTACATCCCTTACCGCACTTCATGCTTACAGCAGCTCTGTGGGGTAAGTAGAAATGAAATGATTAAAAACACCAGAGCAGAGATGCCAACCAAGGTTTTAAGTTCTCACTTCTAAAAGTAGCAGAGGTGGGATTCAAACCCAAGTCTGTCTGACCCTTCTGACCTCACATGACTCCCGCCTCACATCTGGCATTCTCACCATTTGAGTCATTGCTTGAAGGCCTCTGGGAAACAAGTATTCTCCGTCAGCCACAGAGGGTTCCATGTTTGCTAGATGGTGTCAGATCATAGCTGAACAAATGAGAGGTCATGGCTGGAAGGTACAAATAGCAATGGAGACCATGAAGAGGAGTCTACTGAAAGGTCTGATGCTGACAAAGACAGAAGATGGGGATCAGGGGAGGCAGTGTGAGGGAAGCAGGTACCCCCAATGGGGTGACCAGGGAAGAAGCAAGAGCACCTGCTGAGCTCTCAAGTTTTCCCAGATTCTTCCTGACCAAGTCATGCCAATAGGCTGACACCCAGCCCCCAGATGTTCTCCTTGGAGTTCGGGGACTTGCTCAGAATTCCCAGGATCCCCAAGGCCAGACTGTACTGTCAGTTTCAGAATGAATTAAGTAGTCCTTGAACTCCAAGACGTTTAATCAGAATGCAAAGGACTTCAGGACTGGCTCTATCACCTTTGTTTTGGTCTGGGGTGGCTTCATCAGGCCCATGGGCAAGTGGCCAGAGAAAGCCAGGGTCTGGAAAGACAACGCTGAAGCAGATATGCCAAGAGAAGCAACGACAAGAGAACGTGTGAAACCAAGCGCCGATATGGAGAAAAGCCAACAGGCTGCCTGGGCTCCCACCTGCGGTCCAGTCTCTGGTTCCAGCCATCCATGAGGCTCGTTACACTCCCTGCTCTGAAAGATACCCCGTTTTTTAGCAACTGGTGCCTCTTTTATATTAAAGTAACTCTGAACAGATTTCTCTTACTTGTGACCAAGCAATTCCCGACCAAGGTGACTACAATCTCATTTGGCCAACTTTGGCCGGTGAAAGTTATTTCTGCTTCTCTGTTCTCCGTTTCATGTAGAGAGAGCTGCTCCTCAGACCAAACCACACAGGTGACTCCGGCCACCTACTGCTCACCAGTCCTCAGAAAATGGGCTTTTCATTAGAATGTTCCATTGCTCTAAAGGGCAGTCACACTTAGCTGGTCAATTTTAATCAAATCTTTTGCCCACAAAGTCAGAAAGGTACAGGCTTAAATTTGTCCCATGAAAATTGCTCTCAGCTGATAAAAGCCATCTTATTTAAATTGTTAACACTGTATATTTAGTGAAAATCTATTTCAATTATGAGAAGCTAAGAAGAACTCTGATTATCAAATCCCTCTGCAGTAACTTCAACCCATTAAATCAGAACAATTTACCTTCCATCCATGGCAATCACGAATGCGATAGTTAAGTTGGGAAACAATAAAGACGCCACATCATTTAATTTAAAAGAAAATGTGAGCCGCAACTCTAATTGAATCTTCTCATGTTCCTAATACAATAATTTTACCTTCCGTCTTTTCTTTCATAGGTTTTAAATGAAATTTCTGTGCAAAATTAGATTTCCATGCAAGGTCTCAATACGTTGAGGGTGTTTCTAATGATCACATCCTTCATGTTAATTCCAGAGAAAATCTGTTGTTTCGCTTACACATTGGAAATTCCAAGTCTTCTAGGGGCCAACAGTACAAAATCAAGTACAGTGACCCAGGTTCAACACATTAATCATTGTATAAGTATATTTTCCTTAAGAATGGCCCATATTTTTCATTTTGAGTAGTTTTGATGACCAACACACGGCACTCCCAAAATACTATCCCATTTCCTAGGCCTATACACTCTCACGCCCACTGTTAGGCCCGGCATAGGAGAGTGCCTGGGAATTGGGTTGGAGTCCAAGGTACTCCAGGAGTCATTGTTTCCTCCAAGGGCTCTCGAACTTCTGAGAGTCAGGGATTCTTTGAAGTGGCCCCGGAGATATAACTGGATTTTGCAGCTCTGTGTCACTCAAAAGCAAAGACTCTTAGAAGCACCAGCGGAAAAGACAAAAAATTCCTGGATAACCCTGGTATGTCAAAAGATACCTTATACTGCAATCAGAATTAAGAATACTTATAAAAATGATGATAACTCAGATTTTTATTGGTATTCTAGAATTTATAAAGCACTTTTATATATATTATCTCAGTTTGCTCAAGAACTATGCCCAGTAACACTCATCGTTATGTTCATTTAAAGATGAACAAACTAGGACTCAGGGAGTCCAACCCAAGTGATTTGCCACCAGTCCCAGAGCTAGTAAGAGGCAGAGTCAGGACCAAAATCTAGGTGATCAACTCCTAGATGTATGTTTTCTGCCACTAGATTTAATACCCATTTATCTTAAGTTATAAAGAGTTAGTTTAGTTATAAAGTTTAGTTACTAATAAGTTCCTTTAGTTATTACAATCCAACTTTTTCAAAGATAGAGCAACATGAATGGTCACTAAATTCTAAACATTAAAATTCACAACCAACTTGTTAAAAGATGCTCATATAGTGTGGCATCATGGACATTAGCTGGAACAATGCAACTTTGAGTAACTTCCCATGCCCTCTTCCCCTCCCCCACCCTACCCAGACATAAAAGGACAGCACAGCAGCCCTTCTTTGAGTTACTTGGTCAAAACACATGCAAGGTGCTCTTAGGTTCTGTTATAATTTTTTCCTCACATTTTCCTTCTGGTCCCCCAAAAACGTAAATGAAAGAGGCTCTTACCATGTCAGTAAAATATCAGGCTCCAGCTGCCCAGCGAGTATGTATGAAGAAAACACGGTCCCTACACTCAGCAACATTTTCCCAAGTTGTTCCTGGAGCAACTTGACTAACCTTCTTAACTCCAGTTTTATTAAGTTGTGAAAAGGGAATGACCGTCCCCACCCCCATGGCTGTGCTGAGATATAAGAAGGGATGGCACAGGAAGGTTCCTAGCCCAGAAACTGTCAGGCCTTTTTCTCCCTCTCCTCTACAGCAATGACATAAGCCCTCAGGAAGGCCGGAATTCATCTTCTCCTTACAGGTCTGCACGATGCTTGGCATACAGAAGGTGCTCCATAAACACACACAGACTGAAACACAGCTTCTGGGCATTCATTCCTTATTTTAGCAGCTAACCGCAGGGGAAAGCAATCAATAGTGCTGACTTCAGCATTTACTAGCTGAATTAGCAGCTTTTTCTTGTAATGTCTGTTCTTCATGGAAAATTGCCATAGAAAGTGAAACACAGGCCACTGAGGCATTGGCAGGGCATTCTTCCAGGTTGAAATGAGATTGAGACATAATACGGGGACGATAAGAACTCGGGTCTAGTCCCAGCCCTGTTCTACTGGCTTTGGGATCTTAGTTATACCTTTGGAGTTCAAGTTACCAATTGATAAAAGGTGCATATTAAAGTAAATCCTCTTCAAAGTTGCTTTTACCCCTACATTTTGTGATTTGTCTAAGTGTAATCCTTAAATTAAATGTGTAGACTTATATGATCAAATTTTCATAGTTTTGTCACCAAATTATTGTTTAAAGTTGCCATTAAGCTGACAATGTTCTTCTAAGAGTGAAATCAACCAGGGATATCACTGTTGAAACTTGACTTTGGTTGTCAGCTTTCAGGCTCATGATTTCACAATTTGGCTTAAGTCAAACTATTCTGATTGCCACTTTGGTTAAATTAGGGGAAAAAATTCTCCTGAAAGAATTCAATCTCTTAGAACATTTAGTCTTTTACAGAGGAAGCATAATGATGTAGGTACCCAGATTTTGGGCTGTCCCTACTCTGGGCATATAGTTTTATTCTTCCAATAAGGATGATGGAGTTATATAGTCATAATATTTTTACCCCCTTATAAACAAACAAACAAAAAATGCTGTATTCCTTAGCTTTAGCTCCATTTTTCTGGTCACTTTAAAATAAACTCATTTAAGAAGCTGTCTATATTTGCTGTATCCAATTTCTCTGTCCTCATTCTCTCTTAAATCCAATCTCGTCAGGCTTTCTTCCCCATCACTCCACACTGACAAGCGCTCCTATCAAGTCACCAATGATTACCACATTGCTAAATGCAATGACAGATTCTCCCTTCTCATTCATCTGACCTACTGAAATACTGGAGACAGTATTGGATATGCTCCTTCTGTAGCTTCTTTTGCTTGGCTTCCAGCACACCACACATTCCACAAACCTTTCTTCCCACCTTAAGGGCTACTCTTTTGTAGACTTCTTGCTTGTTCTTTCTCATATCCACAGCCTCTAAATACTGGGGTAGTCCAGGAATTTGTTCTGTGTTTAAACTGGTTTCATTGGGGATTTATCCTGTCTCATGACTTGAGATACCATCTAGGTGCCAATGACTCGAAAATCTGTATCTGTCACATGGATTTTTTTCCCCTAACTTCTCATTTCATATATTCAGTTGTTACTCAACATTTCTACTTAAATTTCCAGTAAATATCTCATGTACAATTTGTCCAAACTTGATCTTACTTCAGAACTTGCCTCTCCCATAGTCTTCCTCATCTCAGTTAATAGCAAACAGATGAGATCAAAAGCACGTATATCTTTCTTTTTTGTCTCCTACAATGTATCTCATCCATCAGCAAACCCTATTGACTTTATCCTCAAATTATATTCGGATTCTGACCTATTCTCATTATATATACCACTGTTACCATCATGGACCATCATGACGGTCCATCAATGATGCATCATGGCTACATTACTTCTTACCTGGATTACTGAGAAACATCTCCTAATTATTCTAATTCTGCCTCTGCTCTCTGAGAGAATATATTCAATACAGCAGCTTAGGTTTGCCACTGAAACAGAAGATAGATCATGCTTTAAAGTTCCAATGTCTCCCCAGATTACTCAGAGTTAAAGCCAACATAGTGTCCCCTAGTCATTTCCCTAATGGACAGATGGACAACCATCTGTTGCCTAGTCATTTCCCTAACCTCATATTCTTCTCCTCACTTATTCCATTCCTGCCACAATGGCCTCTTTGATGTTCCTTAATGGACCAGCCATAGCCCCACCCCAGGGCATTTGCATATACTATTTATTCAGCCTAGAATTCTCTTCTCCCACACATTTATATAGCTTGGGCCTTCATCTCTTTCACATTTTGGTTTGATTGCCCTCTTCTGAGTGAGACCTTTACAAATCAGTCTATTCAAAATTGCAACTTGCTTACCCCACCCCACCCAAAACTCCCTACCTCCCTTCCCTACTTTATTTTTCCCCATAACGCTTTTTTTCCCCTAAATGTATTATATGATTTACTTATTTATTTGCTTGCTATTGATTTCCTCCCACTAGAATGTAAGCTTCAGGAGGGTAATAATTTGTTGCTATTTTACTCATTGCTAGAAACTCAGCTCCTGTAATGGTACCTGGCACACAGTACCATATATTGAATAAAATATGTTATGTTGAGATTTTAAGTGATGTTGAGATTTTGCCTATTACTGTACAGTGAGACACATCTACACACCGTTTCTGTGAAAGTCTCAAATGCAGAGCATTCTGGTTTTTCTTTGTAACCCTTTAGAATCCCATAGAGTGGCAGAGATGAGGAACCTCTTTGGAACATGATCTTAACACAATTCTGGGTTATCTCACAGTCAACTTCTCCAAATAACGGGTAATTTATTTCTTTAAATTAGATCATGGCATTACCTTCTACTCCAGTTTTTGAAGGTCAAAATCTCCAGTTCTGTTTTAGCTCCAGGCACTTTAAACTAGTGGTCTTGTCATGCCTTGGGACATATTCGCTGCCAATAGCAGAAAAAGGAAAAGAAAAAAAAACCAGACATAAGTAAGCTTGTCCCACTTACTCATCTCTTAGGATTTGCTGCAAGCCCCACATCTTCTCTGGAGTTTTTCTTGAACCCACCACTCCCCTCTAAATAACTTAGAAATCTTTCCCTCATTTTGCCATCCTAATAACATTCCTATTAGAGCACTTGAAACATATATCATGTCACTGTATGTATTTAAGTCCGTCTCTTCCATTAAAATGCAAGTCCCTGAGTTCAGACCTTCTTTGTCTTCATAACCCTAGAAGCTGTTATAGGGCCTGGTATAAACTCTCAGAAAATATCGGTCAAATGAATGAATACAAGTGAACAATCGGTGACCCACTGAGGGTGACTGCCAAGGTCACAGCCACGGTCACAGCCATGGGGCGCACACCAGCAAAAAGGCTAACTGGAGGGACTGCAGTCTGTATTATCATCATTATCACTCTTCTTAGCACAGTCGTCACCATCAAAGAACTCTGTCCAGTGCTAGGCTATGGTCCCTCTGCATAAGAATGCCAACAGCCACACTGAAGAAATAGGCACGCACAGAGAAAGGTAATTAGCAATAAAAAGGAGAACAGGATAAATGTTCAGGGAGTTGGATAGGAAAGGAACGGTCAAGGGTGATCAAGTAGATATGAGTGTTGAACTGTGTCCTGAAAGACAGAATGACGGAGATGTTGGTACAGAAGAGGGAGCGCAGCCCGGGCAGCCCTGACCAGAGCAAATCCTGAGAGACACAGACTGTGTATCTCCCCTCTTCAGTGAGGCGTGTTAAAAAGGAAGTCACTGGAAAATGGGGATGTTTTTGTTAGAATTAAATTCTTCACTTTATTTATTTATTTATTTTGTTAAAGATTTTACTTATTTATTTGAGAGAGAGGGGAGCAGGCTCTCCGCTGAGCAGTGACACCAATGTGGGGCTCGATCCCAGAATCTTGGGATCATGACCTGGGCTGAGGGCAGCCACTTAACTGACTGAACCACATAGGCGTCCTCCCAAATTCTTCACTTTTAGGGAACGTGAATACTTGATTGAGACAAAATAAGTGAGGCGCGATGGGAAAACACAGAATCGAAAGAACTAGAGTTCTAGCTCAATATCTCCCTTGTTTGAGATTTTGACCTTGGGAACCCTCCTCCGTTTCTTGAAGAACCACTTCTTTGTGGAATGGAAAACCAGATGTGCCTTTGCAGGTCCTAGAAATGTGTATGGGGAACAAAGCTGATGAGGAGGCGGATGCTTTAAAAACGGTTAAGTGCAATATATCTCTCAAGATTTTTTTGAAAATTAAGAATTACCCTGATTAGACAGTCAGTGTCTTTGTTAGCCATGATGAGTTGTCTGCCTTCCTACAAATTCCGTGACTCACTAGTGTTATAGGACACATGCTGTAACCAAAGGGGCACTTCTACAGTGCTGCTGGGATGACAGAACCACAGCAAGACTCACAGTACTCCCTGCACGTTAGCTGTACTTCTCAGCTAGCCACTTCAGTTAATCTTTGCAGACTTATTACTATCAGTGTTTCACAGATAAGGACACTGAGACTGGTATAAGCCTGCCAGACTGTCCCCAAAGCTATCCTCTTAACCATCACACTGAACTGCTCTGAAAAGTCCCTAAACAAGTAAATTAAAGTCATGATTCCTAACAAAAGTTGTAGTATCTTTACTTCGATATCCAAAACCTGGCAAAGAAAAAATAACTATTCTGGTTTAAAATCATACAGCAGATACAATAACAAAACCAGAAAGCTATTTTTGGACAGCAGATAGAGTTTTGAAAGAGAGGTAAAAATCAGAACCCAAAGAGAGGTTGCATGTCACAGAGCCCACAACTTCATCATCTAACATGTGAACTGAGCCCGACATTCCGTGAGAATGTATAATCAGATATTCATGTTCAGTCTATGCAGGAAAAAAAGGAAGAAAAAAAAAAAAGGACAAAGTGGCGATAGGGAATAGCTCCACAAAGTTTGCTTTAGTAAAATGAGTTTCCTAGTATTATCAGCAGGGAATGTATAGTTCATATGTAAAGAATGTGAACAACTGAGAAGAATTCGGCACACTTGACCCCACCCCACTTTGGGGTCAAGTGTGCTACTGGGCATTCAGTTCAAATACTTCAAAAATTCCACAAAATCATGAACAAATGATATGTCATGGATGCCTCCCACCCTGTCTCCAAATGGAAAATGAATCTCTAAAGATGGTAGAGACTAATCTCTTTTCTTAGGGCAAGGCACTAGTCTTTACTCAATTATGCTTGTTTCTTTCATGAGAGACCCTGAACAGGTCTTTGAAGGAGACAGAGCTCTGATCACTTGTGTTTGTAATCTCAGTATCTAGCTCCTAGCTTGTTTCAGTGGAAGTTTGATTAAATACAAGAGAGGCAGACACAGAGAAAGACAAAGAAATTTATTTATTTTAAGAATTTATTTATTTATTTATTTATTTCAGAGAGAGAGAGAAAGAGAGAGAATAAGCAGGAGTAGCAGCAGAGGGAGAGGAAGAAGCAGGCTCCCCACTGAGCAGGGAGCCCAACGTGGGGCTCCATCCCAGGACCTCAGGATCATGACCTGAGTTGAAGGCAGACACTTCATCGACTGAGCCACCCAGCCGCCTCAAGAAATTTTATTTTTTGGTTTATGCCCTTGAAAATTCACGTAGAACTTTGAATTTCCCAAAAAACTGAACTACTAATAATCTACTGTTGACCAGAAGCCTTACTGATAACACCAATAGTTGATGAACATATACTTTTTATATGTATTATTATAATGTTTATATCATAAACTAATAAAATATTAAGAGAACCATAAGAAAAAATGCATTTGCAGTACTTATATATTTTAAAAAACTGCATATAAGAACACCACTATAAATTATATTCTATGATAAAAAGGAGCCTGTACAATTCAAGCCAGTGTTGGTCAAGGGTCAACTGTATATATTAAGATGTAGATTAAGAGACTTATTGCATGGAAGTAGGCAATGCAATTGTAGGTGTTGCACTAGCAAATCTAAGACCACCAAACAGGACAGTGTGGAAATCTCGGGCGTAACATGAATGTGTAGGAACCGAATCTGCAATCAACAGGCGGAATTTCTTCTTTGTTTAAAAAAATGTTTTCATCTGAGTACAAGGAACACACAAAATGACATTAGTTTCCAGTGAACACAGTCATTCCACTTCTCTGGGCTGTGCCTTTTACTCCTATGACCTATTTACTCCATAACTGGAAGCCTGTGCCTCCCTGTCCCCTTCACGCATTTTGCCCCCCCCCCCACCCCTTAGAATTTCTTCTTCTTCAGGGAAGCCTCAATTCCCTCCTTGAGGTCCTTCAGCTGCTTCAGTCAGGCCCACCCAGATTACGTAGGATAATCTGCTTACTCAGCGTCTACTGGTTATGAATGTTAATCATTTCTACCATATGCCTTCAGAGCAACACCTGGGCTATGAGTGTTTAAGTAAGTAAGCGGGGACTATAGCCTGCCGAATTGCCACATAAACCTGCCCGTTAGAATCCCTTCTCCAAAGTCCAAGGGTCCTGCCTGGAGTCGGAGGTTTTTGATCAGCTGAACTCGCTAGCAAAACAGCCCCTTCCACCAGAGACGCCCTTGACGGGACCCTCCCGCCTTCCTGCTGCTCCCCCAGTGTGCCCTCGCCCTGGCACATTCTTTCAAGCTGAACGATTTCTACAGACCCTTTCAGGGCCACCGATGTATCTTAGAGCTTTCTCGTTCTTCCCCTGACTTTAAACTGGCAAGAACCTCCAGAGGCCAATTTTAGGACTCGTTTTTTCGTTTTACTTAAGCCTTTAAATGTTGCTTCATTGTAGCGCTGCATGCGCTTGTAAGAAGTGATACCGAGAGACCCCCATGCTCTTCGCCTAGATCCCCGCCATGGGAATATGGCAACATGATCGCAACCAGGATTTGTCGATCCACTGACACTGATGACGTCGAGATACCGAGCATGTCCGTCCTCGCAAGGACCCTATCTGCTTCGTCCAGGGTCAGACCTCTTTCCCCCCCCCCCCCCCCCCCCCCCCGTCTCCTTTCCACATTCTTCACCCTTGCCAGTCACTCACCTGCTTCCCATTCCTATAATTCAGTCACTGCAGTCATGCCACAGCCACGGAACCACTCAGCAGGGAAGCTCTGACGACGGGCCACTGCTTCACTAGGCACCACGTTCTGGCATTCCGTCCAGGGGGGATGTAGTGTGGCAGCTTCCAAGACTGTAACAGCGCTGACCATCACCCACGGAGGAACATCTTGTTTTGACTATTAGAATAAAGCCATCATGAGTACTCACGTACAGTTTGTCTTTGGTTTTGTTTTTTAGTGAACCAGAGGCTTCATTTCTATGGGATGAATGACCAGGAGTGCGACTGCTGGCTTATGTGGTAGTTGCATACAGAGGTTCTTTTTCCTTCTGTTCTTTCTTGTAGAGATATAATTCATGCACGAGAGAAGTCGCCCTTTCAGAGTGTACACTTTTAAGTGTATTCACAAGGTGGTGCGGTCATCACCACTCTAAAACGTATCGCTGAACCCCAGAACGTTTCCACCCCTTCCCATTTTCATCACACTCACTCTCCATCTTCCCAGTGCTGCTCCCTGACAACCACTGAATGCTTTCCTACCTCTGGATTTTCCTATTTCATATATTTCACATAATATGTGATCTTTGGATCTAGCTTTTTTGAATTAGCGTTGTGTTTCAGCTGAACCCATGGTGTAGCATATATCTGTGTCTCATTCCTTTTTACAGTGGAGGGATGTTCCATCTTTTTTTTTTTTTAAGATTTTATTTATTTTAAGATGAGAGAGTGTGAGAGAGAGTGTGTGCAAGTGGCACAAAGAGCAGAGGGAGAGGGAGAAGCAGTTTCCCTGCTGAGCAGGGAACCCGATGACAGGAGCGCAATCCCAGGACCATGACGATCATGACCTGAACAGAAGGCAGATGATTAACCGACTGAGCCCCACAGGTGCCCCTGAATGATGTTGCACCTTATAAACATACTACATTTGGCTTATCCATCAGTTGATGAACATTTACGCCGTCTTTACCTTTTGGCTATTATGAATAATGTCCCTATTAACATTCATGTACACTTTTTTTTGTGTGAACTTATATTGATTCCTTTGGATAGATTCCTAGGAATGGAATTGCTAGGTTGTATGGCAACTCTACGATCAACTTTTTGAGGAATTATTTTCCACTTAATCTTGTGATCTTTGTTTGATCCCTCCTCCCCTTTTTACAAGTCATTTCCCTAAACGTTCTAAGTTTTATATTTTGCATTGACGTCCGTGATCCATTTTGAGCTAATTTTTTGTATAAGGTGTAAGACTTAGTTCAAGGTTCATTTCTTTGCCTATGGATATTCAATCGATCTAGCATCATTTCTTGAAAAGGCTAGCTTTTCTCCACTAAAGTGCTAAGTGTGTTGAAAGCAAACCTAACTGTCCCAAACCCCATCACTTAAATAAGAGAATATTTCCAACTTTTAACCAAAAGGACAAGCAACTAAAACAGCAACATCAACTGAGGATCGGATGTGATCACCACCGTGGTGAGTTCTTGAGGTTTCCCTGCGCATTCCTAGTGTTTTCCACGCTGTGTGGGTTCCTTGGAGTCTACGATAGACCTTTAGGATTGGGAAGACCTCCAGAGGCTGGTGCTTTGTGAGTGAAATCCGGGGCTCCTGACTCTGACCCTGGCAACCTCCCCATCTCTTCCTTAGGGTCTGCTGTATGGCATCAGAAGAACTAGAAAACTGTCCCTCAAAGTAGCTTCTGGCCACAGCCTAAGTACACCATATAGTTGCTGCTGAAATCACTAGATGGTGGGGAGGAACTGAAGTCAACCACTGAAAGGTCTATAAGGAGCAGGAGAAGTGAAGTATTAGCAGCCTCTTTGCAACACTAGTTTGTGCCACAAGCGGCATGAGAAATAACAGGGAGGGAAGGCCAAAGAGAGCACCCAGAGAAAAGAAGAGTCTAAGGAATTCAACATTTTTTTAAACTGCTAAATAAAACTGATTTCTTTATTATGGCTTTATGTTTTGATTTTTCCCCTTCCTTGTTTTTTTCAATTTTATTTTATTTTACTTTTCAGTGTTCCAAGCTTCATTGTTTATGCAGCACACCCAGTGCTCCATGCAATCCGTGCCCTCCTTGATGCCCACCACCAGGCTCCCCCCCCCCCCCCCCCCCCCCCCCCCCAACACCCTCAGTCTGTTTCTCAGGGTCCACAGTCTCATGAGAATTCAACATTTTTGATAGTTCTTTAAGAGGCATTGTTCTTTTCAAGTTTGTAACCAGGATTATCTGCCTGGCTGTACAGACAGGTGTGTCTTAGCACTTAAAATGGCAAATATCGATCATGAATGCGTGTGTGTGTGTGTGTGTGTGTGTGTGTGCAGGTGCGCATGCACATATGTGTGCGATGTGATTGGATAATGCACTAAAAGCCATTAATAATGGATACTGGTCATAAAGCAGTAAAGGAGAAATCAGATTTGAGAAATACTTTGCCAATGGAAACAACTGACTGTCAGTGTGAGGTGAAGGAAAAAATCAAACACAAATCCGATCGGGCATTTGGCTAACTGTGTAGATGATGATGCTATTTTAATGAAATGGGGAGTAGAAGGGGAGGAAATATTGGGGGGATTAGATGGGCTCCAATGAAATAGAACTTAAAATTCAGGGTGCCTGGGTCACTCAGTCGGTTAAGCTTCTGACTCTTGATGTCGGCTCAGGTCATGATCTCAGGGTCGTGAGAATAAGCCCCATGTCAGGCTCTACCGCGATGTGGAGCCTGCTTGAGATTCTCTCTCCCCATCTCCCGCTGCCCCTCCCCCCATCTGCTCATGCGCACTCTCTCTCGCTCGCTCTCAAACTGAAACAAAACTAAAAATTCAATTCCTCACACTAATCACATTTCAGATGTTCAATAGCCACACGAGGCTAGTGGTTACTGCATCACTGGTGCAGAAAAATCTCCCGTCATTGCAGAAATGATTACCGGGTACCGCTGGTCTTGAGCTCAGGAGAGAGAGAGAGAGAGAGAAAGAGAGTGACCAGAGATACAGACTTGGGAGTTATCTGAGCATTTGAAAGATAGATGAACTCGCTCATGAGGGCGAAGGATCCCGGGAAGAATTTGCAAATAAAGAAAATAAGGCCTGGAACAGAAATCTGAGAAGCCACAGCATGAAGGAACAGAGAAACCAGATTGCACAAAAATGACTGAGAAGCAAGGGATCAGAAAAGGAGAAGAACAAGAAAACAGCCGGATCCCTAGCACAAGCTGTAAGAGAGTTTTGGGAAAGGGACCAGGGAGACGCTTGCGGGGTCTGGTAGGCAATGAGAAAGAAGTCAGTGGATTTGACAGTTGGGGTATCAGTAATGAACTTTCCAGAGTATTTTCAATGGGAAGGCGGGGTCCACACCACTTGGATGAAGGTGAGAAAAGTGGTGATGCCCAGAGGAAGCGATAGAAATGGGGACCAAATGCACGGCTGAAAAGGAGAGGACCAGTTCTCTCTGAGGTCAGAGACAGTCAAGTTTGAAGAAGCAGGGAGAGAAGTGCACCACTGAGACAGTTGGGATTTCTACTGCATATCCAAGCCTGATGAGTGACATTTATGCAGAGGTGAAAAAATGCCTTTGGTCCTCTGAAGAAAGGCTAATGGTTCAGCAGGGAGCCATCAGCTCTCTAACAATGGGCATAAATTTTGAGGACATCTCATTAACACCTGAAAGCCATTGATCTATCTGTCCACCAGCAAAGACATGACCTCATTAACATATCAGGGCTTCTGCTATCAAGGATTCAAGGAGCACAGACCAGGACAAAAACAAAATCTCCACACTTTCAAGAAGAGGAAAAGAAAAAAGAAAAAAAAAAACACAAAACTTCAGTGAAACCAAACACTCATCGAGAGATTCAGAGGAAGGAGGCACGTGGACTGTGGCTGTCCAGAGAGCCTCCGGAGGCAACAGCTGCTTGATTACAGATGATGAGCATAACTAGCTCTTCTTAATGTGCAGAGAAGCTAAATAAGGAAACAAAATCACAAAATTGCCCATGAGAAATTAGGCAGGCAGGAAGTGCTAACCTCCTCAGCCAGTAATTCAAAGTCCATTCTGGAAATCCAGATCCTTATCGTCTTCACTGCCAGAAATTTGGTTTCTTCCCACGTCACTCAACTGACAACTACAGCTCCAAGGGTCACCAGTGAGCTGCTCATGGTCAAGTTCTGTAGACTTTTCTCATTGCTCAGTTTTTCTCAAATGTTTTTGCAACTCCAGACGCCATTAAATGTCTGTCTTTTGTCTCGCTTTGAAATCGGTCTGTTGGTTGCTGTTAGGTTCTGCAGCTCTGTATCTGACAGTTCTGTTTTTCGTCTTTTCTTGTAATTGTGGACTTCTCCAAGACCGGAGCCAGCCTTCTGTCTCTCCCTCCAACTTGTGACCAAGGTGAAGGAAGGGGCGGGGCAGGGAGTGGACAGGGCTGGCTTAATCATGGTGGGTTTCTGGAACAAAGACGGAACTGAACTAAAACAGCAGTCAGGCGCAAGAGCAACAGGGGACCCAGGTAGAAAATACGACAAAGTATGTGATGATCGGTGGGGTTTTTTTGGACCTGGAAGGCTAGTCTCTCTGGCAACCATTCAACTCTGTCATTGTAGCATAAAAACAGCCAGAGGTGTATGTGAACAAATGAACTTGGCTATATTTCAGTAAATTTTGTTTATAAAAAGCTGTCCACCTAGGCACTGAACTTTCCTGAGCCCGATTCCAGAGGAGGCTAATGAGGGAAAAAAATAAATCTAAGGCTTAAGGCCTGAATTGGGGGGGGGGGGCATAAATGTGTCAAGTGGGTCCTGACTCAGTTGAGGAATAGCCGGAGAAATTTTCAGAGAAACTACCAGCTGAGCATGCTCAAACTGGAACTCCTTTTATAGGTGACAAAGAAGCTGAAAGAGGTACCAAGTTGATTAAGAACCTCTCCCTTTTGTAGAAATGCACCTGCTCCAATATGTCAGGTTTAGGCAACCGAGAACCCATGCAGCTCAGTGCAATGGCCAGAGTTCTGCATATGGAGGTAGCGGCCCAGAGTTCACAGCGTGTTCACTGACTCTTCCGAGCTTCAGGTGGCTAGTATGCAACCATGACCTCCTAAAAAGAGTCTTTCAGGAGATTGCATGAGCTAGAATGAGAAAAAATTCTAGCATCGTGCCTAGTATATAGTAAGTATTTGTTAAATACTGCTTGTCTTTCCATTTTATGAAGTTCTTTGGTACATAAAATAAGAAAAAGTAAAACATTTAAAGAAATCACATTGGAAACTGGAAAGGAGCATGCAGATGGCCCTCAGCATTCCTGTTCGCGTGCTAAGCCTAACCTGATCTCTCTCCCATGCTCTAGGGGCCTTCCTCAAGTCCTGGCTTCCTTCATTCAAAACCACTTGAATGGAGTCTGGTCCCCAGGATACAGTCTCAAGTAATATTTGTTGAATAGAATGGGGTTAAAAAATAATTTGCAACTATGTGCAGTTATGGACGCTCACTTATTGTAGTAGCATTTTATGTCACATTCGTGTATCAAATCATTATATTGTATACCTAATACTAACACAATGTTGCATGCCAATCATTTCTCAATTTGACAAGGGAAAGAGGTATCACATTTTATTGCTTGATTATGATATTTTTAATGAGAAAGGTTATTTTTTTCCATGGGATTTCTGGTCATACACGTTCCTTTGTGAGTTGTCTGTTCTTGTACTTTTCCATTCTTATTTGTATAGAAGAATTTTATACATATTAAAGATATTGACCTTTTTACTGTAACATACATTACAAAATAGAGATATTTTTCTTATTAAAAAAAAAAAGAACAGGGTTGATTACCACTCACTCTCCTGTCAAAATCTTCAAAGGCCATCAAATTCTGTAGCCATCATTTGGGCCATGAAGAACTGGGAACTTGTTCTGGATAAAAATTCCATTTGTATTGCCAGTCAACCCTACTGCCTGTTCATTTAGAGATCATCTTTCCTCTACTTCAAGTTGAGTACCTAGCCTTCTGCACTGCTTTCAACAGGCTGGGCTGGGAACAGAATTCCTCCCAAATAATACGAGCACATGTCATCCTAAACCCCCCATCCCCCTCCTCCATGCATCCTACGTATTGCCTGGGGTCTAATGTTCTGAGCACAGCTCTGGAGAGAATCCATGGATGTGAAATCTGAGTTCTTTCTTACAACATTCAGGTCGCCACAACCACGGTCCCTAACCCTGCCATGCCTCGAATCCTTCCCCTGGCAAATAACTATAAATAATAGCAGGATTTGTATGAAGATAAAGTAAGATAACTTCAGAAAAATGCTTAGAGATGAGTCTACCCTATATGAAGTACCTAAAGGTACACTATTTTATTAAGTCAAAATAAGTCATCTTTTGTTTTCTGGGGTTTTTTGTTTGTTTGTTTGTTTTTTACAGCAGAACTAAGGGAAAAGCTAAAAGGAAATTCTATAGACATATAAAAGGAGACACAGAAAATATATGTAAAAACATCAAAATTGTGCTCGCTTCTGCAGCATGTATACTAAAATTGGAACCATACAGAGAAGGCTAACACGGATCCTAAGTCAGGATGGCACACACAAAAAACAAAACAAAACAAAAAACACCCCATGAAAGTTACCTACAATGGTTTTGCCAGTCAAAAACTGAAAAGAACACATATTCTTAATGTTTTGAAGTATCTCCTTCCAGGCTTTCCCTATGCACATGCACACCCCTCCTTTTTGAGACATACACATTTAATCAAGGTGCTCCTCCTTGATAACCTGCTCCTTCTTACCTTTCTCTCAAATGAGAAATATCCTGCAAAAATATGATTTTGTAAATGTCTCAGAATATTCTTAGAATTAATGGATCATGATGTATTTTTCCATTCCTCTATTTTAAGACTACATTTAAAAGCTAAATTTTATAAAGCTAAATTTATAAAGCTAAGTTTTTAAAAATTGTTCTAACCATAATTCCACGAACTATTCTAACAATCATGATGACTTCTTTGAAAAGAACAGCAAACACTTCAAAACACACTGCTTCTGCTCTCTCCTAAGTATCCAGATCACTGCCGTTGCAATTATTTTTAAACCCTGTGGTCAAAGCCGCAAAAAGGGAGTGAAAGCTAAAATGCCTTTGTAGGTCTCATTCTCTCTTTCGCTGCCTTCGGAGACTTGAAGTTGTAGCCTCCTTCGCTCTTCTGACAGCCATTAGCCAGCTAAGTTCAGCTCAGAGTCCAGAGCTGAGTGGAACAAGGTCTGTAAAGAAAAATGTCAAATATCTCCATGGCGTGTCTTTGTTATCGGCAGAGCTGTGCAAAATCCATGTAGAACGACTACCGCATAAAACTTGGTTAACTGCAAACATTCCTTGTCCTAGGGCCAGACAGCAGAGACACTCAGCTTTAACCTTGCTAATGGTTTAGAGAACGCACACTGGGTACACTTTGCCCATCTCGTTTGCTCTCCTCTCCAAAAAGGCTTTGGCGATTCTGGGGAAAAGACACGTCCATTTTATTTGCAAAACCTGCTAGGTTTCATTTCATTCCATTTTAATAAACATCATCCAGAACCTCCTACTTGCCAGGAGCTCACCTGGTGCTGTGTGAGGAGGAAAGAGAAAAATACAAAGATGAAAGAAACAGGTCTTTCTGCCCTTGAAGAGTTGAAAATCTATTAGAAAGCAGTAAGATGTGTGAGCAAATAGCTTTAGTTCCAGGCAGAACGAAATAAGGCTAAACAAAGGAGCACATATTGTGCCTAGTGATTGCAAAGGAAAAACGGAAATCATTTAAGCAAGAAGAGGTCACATTTGAAGTAAGCCTTAAAGGATGTGTAGGCTTTTTATAGGGGGAAAAGAAGACCGCAAAACCATTAATGAGTCTCTGCTAGGCATTTTGACTTCTGAATCAGAGATTACACTAAGGGCTTCTGGAAACAATGGTTTGTTAGGTAAAAAACAAAACAGAAGAAAAACCACTTTGACTAGAAATTATTATCACTTTGTTATTAATGAGGAATCCAAGTAATCTAGTGAAGATTCTGCCTATTAAGAAGAGTAGGATTGGGACTGGACCTCCGACTGATCGCAAGCCAGCCTGGGGACTTTCGAGACCAAGAAGACAATACCAGAATGAGCGTGGAAGTGTGAGAAGGCAGGGTGGCTTCAGAAAATGGCTTACTTTCTATCTTAAAAAACAAAAAACAAAAGACAAAAAAAAAAAAAAACAAGGACAAAACCAAAGACCTTAGGTAGATATAATATCTCTCCCCTAAGAGAAGAAAGGATGTATATCCGGTAGATTGGTAGATCGGTAACAAATAAATCATAAAGTCTCGGGGGCATAACAGGGAAAGGGTTAATTCCTGCTTATGAAAACCCGCAGCAGGTACAGTGGCTCTCCAGGGCGGTGGCCCCCTAGGCGGGGACACGCGGATCTGCACAGCTGCATCACACAGCTGGACCTTCCAGAGCATTGGCCACAAGCAAACCAGCCACACCATCCACACAGCCACGGAAGGAAACGGAGAATGCAGAGAACCCACAGTTCTTTTTCCCTTCTCTACTGTGGCCTTGAGGGACACACGTCACTGCTTAGAGCCCCCAACCAGATCTAGTCACCTGGCCCTAAAATAACGTCATCTTCCTACATGCCCAGGAAGAAGAAAAGGAAAAGGGATTTGGCGAAAGCAAGGCATGGTTCCTGGTACACAAGGCAATGGTAATTTAGGATGTATGTGCTTTTATGAATTTAATATATAAATTAAATAAATACATAATGCGATTTCTATTATACACTACATATAGAACATATTTTGTAGACACCATATATTATATATTATAACAATATATAACATATTATATAGTACTGTCATATGTTATATATAATAATTCATATAAAGTGAACTCCAGATCATCCCTATCTTACAAGAGAACAGATGGGACTTTGTAAACCCTCCCCCCCCAGCCAGTGCAGGACTGGCAGCTGCTGAGTTGGGAGCATATCCCCCTAGGCCAGGCAGCTCCTACCGCCTGAGGTCAGTTCTCTGGAGGAAGGGCGGCTGTGAAGGTTTTATATGTGAAGCTGGTTATGCTGTGGTCTCTAGTTACCCAACAAAACACTGGGTGCTGCTGTGCGGGTATCTGCAGATGTGAGGAAGGTCTATACTGTTTACTCTAAGGAAGGAAGATCCTGCTGGATAATCTGTGTGGGCCTGATGCAAACAGCAAGGAGGCTGTCAGAGCAGAGCTGAGGTTTCCCTGAAGAGCAAGAAACCCTGCCTGTGGACAGCAGTTTTGGGCAGATCTGGCCTGTGAAGTCTAGCGCGCCGGTCCTGACAGCCTGCCCTACGGATTTCTTCAGATATGCCTAGCCAGCACTCGCAATCGTGTAAGCCAGTCATTAAAATCAACCCATCAGTCAATCAATCTGTCTCTCGTTCCCTCTCTTGTTTTGTTTCTCTGTTGGAACCCTGAGGGGTACAGCAGCTGAGGCTGAAAGCAGCTGGTGATCAGTGCACTGCTGGGTAACGGGGACTGGATGATACCATGGACTGAAACCACACAGCTCCCGGGACAAGGGGCAGAATTTGCTGAGTCATGGGCCACCTTGACAGGAGGAATGATTGCAAGGAGGAAGGAGTGAATTTTTCTTTTTGAAAAAACACCTGTGCTCACTTCTGAGTCATACATTCAAAAGGCAATATATGCCCCAAAGAGGAGACGGAGATACTCTTTAAAAATCTGTCTGAAGGCAAGTAGCACGAAGACACCTACCATTTAAACCTTACCCAAAGCACTGTGCGGTCACTAGCAACTTACCTTCTATTACACATTGGTCAAAAAAAAAAAAAAAAAAAAAAAATCCAGTAGCTTTCCATTATCCTCACAACCTTAGACGCCTTGTGGTTCCCTAGCTATTTCCTTTGCTTTTCTATACCTACTAATGTATTTGAACAGACATCGCCACAAATAATGCAAAATGATATGGCTTTTTTTTTTTCTCTGCTAAGGATCTAGTGTGGATGGTTTGAAATGGAAAAGTTCAGTGTATCAGCTGGGAGGAGAAACTATTTTCTGGTGGCCTTGCTGTGAAACCAGAAGACACAGCTGGATATAGTACGGCGTTGCATACAGCGCAGAGCAAATTCAGTAACGCAGCCCGTCTGCTAAACCGCCAACAACACTAACCAGAAACCCAGGAACAGCTAAGCCAAAGGACACAAGGATAAGCTGAAAAGAAGAAATAAGGAAAAATAGAGAGGTAGGAAAAAATAATGAATGGGAGGGAAAGTCTTCATCCTTCATTAAGATAAAGCAAAACTAGAGAGAAGCTATTTGATTGCTTCTAATTAGCAGAAGAAATATCTTAAGAAGTTGGAATTTTATTTAAAAGAGTGGAGAAGACCAGTGGCTGAGGGTTGGAGGAAAGCAGAGTCCTGAAGAGCCGCCCGCACGGTAGAAGTGGAAGGAAGAGAAAAATCCAGGAATCCCAACGCCCAGGAATGAGTCTCTGATACGAAATCAAAGGTGTTTGGAAGCGCAGCTCCCTGTGTGTCATTTGTTGAGCTTTACAGGGAACCTCAATGGCAGTGTTCACCGTCAGTGCTGCTCCAAATGAGGACAGGGGCTCGGTCCGATGACGAGAGGCCACAGAGGCTGGACTCTGACCCAGGCCTGATCCCAGGTCAACAGCACTGCAGAAACAACCACCATCGTTGGCTGCGGGCATATTACACTTTACTGCTTCGCTAGGATATACTGAACCCTTCTCTGGTTTCAATATCTCAAGATGGCATTTAAGTTTGGTTCTCACTTGAGATAGAAACTCCTCCAAGAAAGCCCTAAGCTAAAATTTGAGCAACACCAAAATAACAGTGGCAGCACTAGAGAAGCTCTGGGTCCCTTGGGTGTGACCTGTTGCTGGGAATGGGCCCTTCTCTGTGTGTTCCACTCCTTCCTTGGACCATTCCACATCCATCTCCCATTCCCGCAGCCATGATTCTGGTATTCTCCATTTCCAACACGTGGGTTTTTTCCCAGGACACCAACTGAGAACCCTATAATTAACTCAATTCTGACAGTAGTACCTGGAGATCGCTCCGGACCCCACATGTTAATACACTGATCCTACAAGATGGAACCCCCCTCCCTCCCAATTCAGATGCCTGGTACAGATCCGGGTTGCCCCCTGTGCATCTGGCCCACTGGCTGCAGACCAGAGGCCCCAGTGACTCCCTCCTTGGGTTCCACTACTTTACCAGAGCACTCCCAGAACTCAGAGAAACATTTCACTTACTGGATTCCCACTCTCCAATAAAGGGATTTAACTTACACAGATGGATGCACAGAGCGAGGTATGTGGGTAGGGCATTAGTTCATCATTCTTCCACATCTGCACGGGTTCACCAGCCTGGAAGCTCTCTGAAACCCATCCTTTCTGGTGTTTCATGGAGGCTTTGTTACAGGATCATGATTGATTAAATCATGGATGACTGGTGACTGAACTCAATCTTCAGTCCTTCTCCTCTCCCTGAAGGTTGAGGGGTTTGGTTCCCTTGGCAACCAATTCCCATTCGTAGCTTTCCAAATTCATCTCATTAGCATAACTTAGGAAAATCCAAGGTCTTTGGGAGCTATGTGCTCAGACCCGTGGATGAAGACCAAACATGTATTTCTTATCATAAATATGATTCCACCTAAAATATGCCTTTTATAAAACTTCTTTGGACTGTTGGAGCACCTAATATGGACAGACAGATTGTAAATCCCCTCAGAAATAAGAATGTAGGACAGAGAAAAGATAGTCCATGAGAAGGGCAGTAACGGCCACCAAGTGAGACTGAATATACAAATAGACAATGGCCAGTCCATATATGAAAATGACCAAATATGACCCACGACCCAGAGCAACCTGCCCAGGAAACCAATACCCTTAATTGCAATAATCAGTCAAGGAAGCCAGATGCTGTCCTCGGACCTGCAGGAAGCCAGATTGCTATCTTACTAATAGTTCAGGCGAATGTGCAGTAACTTCTCTTAACAGTCAGTTCGAAACGACAAGACTTGATTCATAAGTGACAGCTCCTCTAATCCTTGTCCTGCCTTCTAATTTAGGACCAACCAGGCCCCAGTTTATCACAGTGTCCTGATGGGGTCAGCTCTTTTCTTTTTCTGTGGATTAGCAAGTCACCTGACTGGGGGACACAGATTCCGTAGGAAATGGAGAGAAGGGTGGCGATCGTGCTTTCCCTGAAGGGAGCAGCTGGTAACCTCAGCCCGTTGTGTCGAAGACTGCCTAGAGAGCAGAGAGCTGGCTCAGGCCGGTCTCCAACAGATGACTGTGTTTATCTTCCCAACTCCACTGTACTCACATCACCTCCATGGCTGGAAATCAGTACCAGCCGGAGCGCTGACAGCACAGAAATTGGCAAATGCTCCCAATGGGGATTCTTTTTCCTCAACGGCCAGATGTGAAGCTTCTATCATTGAACCCTGAAATACCCGTCAAGTGTTCCTGGGTGCCTAACATTTCACAACAAGCAGAAAGTCAGATGTCTTTATGAACATTCTCAATTTTTTAAGTGTTGACCAATCAAATGATATTAAAATATTAAAAAGTTTTTAAAATCATGACAAAATAAACATCGTTGTGGGCCACGTGTCTGCAACCTCTGCCATAGGTCAATGCATCAGAGCCTTGTTCATGCCTTCGGGTCTCTAATGTATACCGAGGAACATGGAGCAAGAGTCCCCGGGGAGCCCAAGGACATCTGTTAAATTCCACATAGTGAACATTTATCACAGGTCATTTCTTCGCATCCTTAAATGTGCACCAACATTTATTATTGCATGCTAAGGAGTCACTATAGATAAGAAGAAGTCCATTTTAAGGCTGCATTAAAAAAAAAGAATCATTCCATCTGTTAAATCAGAGGAATTCACAGATATTAATGACATATCCCTCTTTTGAACAAAAACGTACTTTGTAAAGTAGTCAAAAGGCATGAAATTACTATAATATATATATATATGTGTGTGTGTGTGTGTGCTAACGACTACTTGCACACAGGTAAAGGAACAAAACCAGTATCTAGATGGTAGGACGGCCCTTCCACAAACAGTAACGGAAGCCCAAAAGCAAAACACTATCATCAATGTTGCTGGAACCGGAAGAAATGACTAAACGCTGAGCTGAAGTTAACACAATGACATTGTTGGACTTCACTGATGCCAGAGTGTTCACCGTCAGAAGAAACACACATTCTATCCTGTAGAGGTCCTTTGCTGACCTTGCCAGAAGCATCTGGTTTAATCCTTCCTCCTCACCTTCTGGGTGTGGGCCCAATTCTTCGTCATCATCCATTATGGCAACACTATGTGCTCCCTAAAATTTCAGTTTTTTTCCAATTTGAACGTTCTGCCAACCCGCGTGGTGATCATTCATTTTACCCGGCTTAGGGACTGCTATCAGGGTGTCCTACTGTGGTATAAGCGTGTTATAAAGACAGACCTACTCATGTTAACCACTGTCATACTGGAACAGTGGACGGTGTTAGCTCAGAACCTGTAACGTACAGGGGATCTATAATCGCTTGGTCCCTGCTTTTCGGTGACTTGCTCTCCAGACAAGACAGGAGTTTCAATAAGTTTGATGAAAGATAAAAAATAAAAGTGAGAAGCTCTATACAGAACTGTCTAAAATGCGGTGACATTTTAAAGACTGAAACTTAATTGCGCTGGCTCCCCACTCCACAGTCTCTTTTCACGTACAGACCGTTGCAGTGCACGGTAAATGTTTCTCGTTCTTCTTTGTTTACGGTACGGATGAGAACTTCAACAGCTAGGTTGCACCGTGATCTGTCTTCCATACCCTTATAAATTTTCGGTCCTTACTGCCCGCAGAACAGTGTCCTCATCAACTCCGAAATGGAAAGCATTCCAGGATAGAAATTCTTATCCTTTTACTTTAGTGAACCTGTTAAAATGATCTGAAAATCACCTGGACTCTGTGTTGCCTTTATTAGTGGCCCAAACTCCAAAATTAAGATGACACCGAAATTCTGAATATTAACATATCACTGTAATTGAATAGACGAGTATGCTAGTCCTTATTAATATTCTAAACACCTAACTGCTCTAATAAGCAATTTAAAGGCGTGCTGAGGCAGACAGGAGAAGGCAAGAAAGAAGATCTCAGTCTCCTGGGCACTCTGAGAAGAACGGGTTATCCAGCCAGTTCAGATTTTTATAGAATGCACCTTCAGGGCCATTTGGAAAATATTCATCCTCAGGGTTCATTCATGGGATGCCAACATGGCTCAAGTTCTCGTGACACTGTGTATTTAGATTTTTTTTTTAAGCCACCTAATTCAAATAAGGGGCAAGTTCTTTCTCTACCAGAAACTAAAAACAATGGCCCAGACATTGATAATGCTGACTGTGGAGAGAACAAGGACACTAATCAGGGAGGGGGAAGGGTTAGAAGCTAATGGGAATCCAGTTAGATCACTGCACATCCTGAATTCCAAGACTCTCAAAGAGAGAAGATTCTGGCCACATACTTCCTGGCTTTGCTTGGGAAGGAGCTGAGTTTCTCCTGCCTCGCCCTAGGTCACACCTTAGGAATAATTTCATCTGGGAAGACTATTCCCCCATCAGGTATGCCTCTCTGCTCACAGGGTACCTTTCAGTTCCCTACCTTATGGCCTATCACGTTTTAGAATGATTGCCTGTTTAATTATCTCCTTCGACAGCCCCTTGAGGGCAGGGATCATTTCTGTCTTGTTTGACGTTCTACTACAGACTGAAGAACAGGGCAAGGCACATTGTGGTATTAAATAAATATTTACAGAACAGATACAAAAAATTGGCCCTCACTGCTCCAAATTATCTGAAGACCATCAACCTCTTCTTGTATTTCACATTTTTATAAATTTTTAAATGTATTTCACATTTAAATATTAGGTGTACTAACATGAGACTTTTAGTGATGGCCCTGTCCTATTTGTGCAATTATGGCAAATCACTTGCTTTTTAAGATTTGAGTTTTCTCATTTGCAAAATATAAGTATGTACTCAATTGATCCTTTTCCATCTTGAACAAAGATTATTCAGCAACCATTCGCTGAGATCCAAATATACACAAGGAATTAGAGTCCGTTGAGGCATATTCATTCATTCAGCAAATATTTTTTGAGTACGTACCATATACCAGGCACTGTCTAGACACTGGGGATATAACAGTAAACAAAACAAAGATACTTGTCCTTGTGGAGTTTATATGTTGGGGGTGGGGAGACAGTCCACAAACAAATAAGTTAAAAATACAAAACATCAGATCATATATTCTATGGAAAAAAATAAAGCAGGAAAGGGAGATAAGGGTACAAGAGGGTGGAGAGGGGGTTTAGGGGAAAGCTGCAATTTCTAGTTGAATGATCCGAGAGATTCTTCCCTACAACTTTTGAGTAATGAAAGGCCTGAGGTAGTGGGGAAGCCACTGATGTATTTGTCTGGAGTCTGATCATAGCAGAAGAAATAGTAACTGCCAAGTCCTGAGGAGTGAACCTAACAGATGATCCCTCGGTTCTGGGCCTAAACAACTGGACGGACAGGACTGTCCCTGGGTGAGGGGAGCGGGCTGTGGAAGTGCGGCTTCGCTAGGGCTGTATGTAGGAAGAGAAAATGTGAATCATCAGAGTATGACATGATTCAAAGACTAAGTCTTGGGGCATTCCAAAGTTTGGAAGTCAGGACAGTGAGAAAGAGCTGACAATGACAAGAAAACAATAAGACATAATAAACTTTTTTGTGTATTTTGTTTTCTAACTAAGAAGAGCAACCAACAAGGTAAGCCAAAAACAAAGAGTGTAGAGTTCAAGAGGCCAAGAAGGAATGGTGTGTAAGAAGGGGACTATGCAAAAGGCAGCTGATAGGTCCTGTAAGGTCTAAACTCGGTATCAAAGAGGTGCACGGTAACTTTGACAAGAAGAGGTTCAATGGGTAAGTAGGAGGTGAAAGCTCAAATGGGGTGGATTCAAGAGAAAATGGGAGAAGAGAAATCAGAGCTAATATATACAGACAATTTATTTGGAAATATTTACTATGAAGGAGGCAGATAACGAAGAGCAACTGGAAGAGATATTAGGGTCAAAAAAAGGCTTTTATATAAATGACTTACACAAGTCATTTATAAACTGAGATTATGATCAACTAGAGACAGTAACACTGACCATTCATGAAAGAAGAGGGGTTTACCATAAATACCTCCTGGCATCAGTGAGAGGGCACAGGACCTGACATTCAAGTTGAAGAATCGGACCCAAGTAGAAGGCGGCTTGGGTCATCCATAACCACAAGCCAGAAGGCATAATAAAGGGGCACAAGCCAAGTGTGTAGTTTAGTGGTGATGACGAGCAACGCTGGCATTCTTCCCTCTTTGCTTTCGTCTTCTCAGTGAAAGAGAAGCGAGGCCAAACCCTGAGGTAGATGAGAGTGAGGACTCAGAAGAGTGAAGATACCTGGAGGCCTTGGAACGCAGCATGCCACTGTCGTCAGAAAGAACGGAGGGATGAGAGAACTAAGAGGATACAATAAGTCTGAGGGCCACACAGAGGGCTTATGTGATGTGACTAGTTATGAAATTAGGTTTCAGCATACGCACTTGGGGGAGCACACACATGCCATCTCTAGCAGTCATGTTTAGGAGTTCCCCAGCCCATGTGCAGTTATTGGGGTACAGATATAAAATAAGTGGAAGGCTGGATTTAACCACGGCAGGGATTTTGCTAGGCAAGGATGAGAGGCAACAGAGACTTGAGGGTATGTGTGGGAGACAATTTATGGTGACGAAGCATGGAATTTAAACTGAGTAAGAGGGCTGGTAAGGTCATGAAAGGGTTACGTTCAGTGATATCAATGGGTTGTAAGTCCTGGAAATTAAGACACTTGGATGTGAGGTATGTTAGTGGGTGAACTGGAATGAACAGGTACTTGAATCTGAGTCAGTAGAAAGGTTGACTTTATTGGAAATGACCAGAGAGAACTGTGGGACTGGGTAACCTGGGTGTGGAGGATATGAGGTTACTGAAGGCGAGGTGGCCCTGTACCTAACATTCCAGGATCTCCAACCATGCTAATGTGTTGATCCTGCAAGAGAAGCTGCTGCCCCTTAGTACAGAGCTAAATATGCATCTGGCCCACAGGTCAGAAAAGATGGGAAAAAAAAAAAAATCCAGGGGAAGGTCAAGTAGTTTCAGGCACGGTTGATGCCACACCCTAACAAGGTAGCTCCAGCAAATAAGCAACGGTACATGGAAGCTGCAAATCTGCTGTCTCCAACTACTGAGTATAGAAACCAAAGTGGCTGTAATTTTACTTCTGCCCAACAATTTTCACTCTAAAAACATCTCTATTGTGGCTCACTTTAACCAAAAATACACAGAGAAATCTGGGAAACGGAGGTGAGCCTAGGCAAGCTGACATGTGACAAGGCCACCGCAGTGCACACCTTGCCGACCTGGCAACCATACACCCCTCTTTAGAACAAGGCCATACTAATTTCCAAAAAAAAAAAAAAAAAAAAAAAGAGTAAGAAAGATATGCTTCCACCTAACATGAGACAGGTCCCACCTACAAAGGAAAACATGCTAACCTTTTCCCACCAAAAAGGAGGCAAAGTCCTATTTTTGTGTTTGGGTGATGTTCATGCTTTTCTTAAATTTATTTAAATTCGATTGCTTAAAATATAGCATATTATTAGTTTCAAAGGTAGAGTTCAGTGAGTCATCGGTCTTCTATAACACCCAGTGCTCATTACATCACATGTCCTCCTTAATGCCCGTGGTGATGTTCATTCTTACAGCGATCTACATTCCTGTTATTTAAGTCTGGTGTATAAAGTTAACTGTTGGTAACACATCCTATATTAGATGGGGGTGAAATGGGAGAGGAAGAAAACAAGGATATTTGGTTAATATATACATGAGCACATCAAATAAACAAAGAGATATTCATAGCTACGACACTCTCTGATGCTACATTTGGTCACATTGTTGTAACTGGTATCTACGACTGCCTTCCTCTACTAGCTGTTCCAAAGTCCTCCTGCCCTTGGCCCGACCTCTGCTGACCCTGGGTCCTTGCCTATATTTGGTTATCTTTTGTAGCACAACAAAATATCCCCAAACCCCAATAAATATTTATTGACTCACAGCTGCTGTGAGTGGGGAATTAAGAGAGGTCTAGAGGTGACTGTGGTTCAGGATCTCGTGCAGTCTCTGCCAAGATGTCATCCAGGGCTGCGGTAATCTGAAGGCTTGACTGGGGCTGTGGCACGTGCTCCCAGGGAGGCTTATTCACATGGCTTTTTGCAGAAGCCTCAGCCCCTTGTGTGGTACTGGAGAGAGGTCTCACTTCCCCACCACATGGAATTCCCCACAGGGCTTGTGTGTCCTTCTAACATGTCATCCGGCTTCCCCCAGAGATGAAGCAAGGTGGAAGACACCATGTCTTTATGACCTACCCTCAGAAGTCACACTGTCACTTCCACCATATTCCGTCTGCTAAACAAAAGTAGATATGGTCCACACTCAAGGGAAGGGGGATTTAAGTTCTATGTCTTGAAGGGAGGAATATCCAAGAATTTGAAGACAAACTTTAAAAGCCTCATGCCCGTCAGGAGTAGCTCACATGCATTATGTTAACAGTCTTCTTATCGTTCTTCCAGATCCCTGTGGCATCAGCGGCAGTTCTTTCTACCCAACAGCTGAAGGGATTATTTAAAATGCAAATCAGGGGCCCCCAGGTGGCTCAGATGGTTAGGCATCTGCCTTCAGGTCAGGTCATGGTCTCCAGGTCCTGGGATCAAGCCCACAGCAGGCTCCCACCTCAACAGGGAGCCTGCTTCTCCCTCTCCCTCTGCCTCTCCCCCTACTTGTGATCTCTCTCTCTCTGTATCTCTTCATCTCAAATGAATAACTAAAATCTTCAAAAAAATAAAATAAATGCTGGGGCGCCTGGGTGGCTCAGTGGGTTAAACTTCTGCCTTCGGCTCAGGTCATGATCTCAGGGTCCTGGGTTCAAGCCCCACGTAGGGCTCTCTGCTCAGCGGGGAGCCTGCTTCCCACCCCGTCTCTCTCTGCCTGCTGCTCTGCCTACTTGTGCTCTCTCTCTCCCTCTGTCAAATAAATAAATAAATAAATAAATAAATAAATAAATGCAAATCAAATCATTTGGCTTCCCTGATTGGAGCCTTCTGACAGCTTCCCATTACACACAGAATGAAACCCAAATGGTTACCAATGCCAACAGGCTCTTATGAGCAGGCCTCTGCTAAGCTCTGTGACCTTGATTCCTACCAAGTTCACTTTGATCCTCTAGCCCAGAGCTCCTAAACCTCAGCACTACCTACATATGGGCCAGATCAATCTTTGTTGGGAGCCTGTCCTGCACATTGTAGGATGTCTGGCAGCATCCCGGACCTCTAACCACTAGATGCCAGCAGCACCTCTCCTGTTCTGACAACCAAGAATGTGTCCTTGTAATTACTAAGTGTCCGTGAGGGGACAAAGTCACCCCTGCCTGAGAGCCACTACCCTAGCTGTATAGACCACGTCTCCTTCCTCGGCTATGATGGTTGTCTTCATCTTAATTGTTATTGTGTTAACTTGACTATACATTTATTTGCTTAAGCTTATTGTCTAACTCCTCTTTCCTGAATAAAAATACTGCACGAAAGGGACTTTATATCTCTTGTTCATTCAGACATCCCCAGTGCCCAGAATGATGCTAGAAGAATCTTTATTAAATAATGAATTAATGCTTCCCTCAATTTGGGATTCATTTATGTCCCTGCCTTCCCTCTCCTATGCAAATTTTTTACCTGAAAAACCCAATCCAACTGTCACCTCTCCCAGGAACCCTTACTTTACTCCATGAAAACATTTTATTTTACCTTGTTAACCCATTTACCTTTTTTTTCTGGCCTATAAGTAACTTGTATCTCAAGCACATTACCTGGTATCTTTTTTTTTTTTTTTAAGATTTTATTTATTTATTTGACAGAGAGAAATCACAAGTAGATGGAGAGGCAGGCAGAGAGAGAGAGAGGGAAGCAGGCCCCCCGCTGAGCAGAGAGCCCGATGCGGGACTCGATCCCAGGACCCTGAGATCATGACCTGAGCCGAAAGCAGCGGCTTAACCCACTGAGCCACCCAGGCGCCCTACCTGGTATCTTTTTTTAAAAAAGACTGAAATGGAGCCATCATAATTTATATAAAGAAAAAGCTCACTTATTATTTAAGAGAAATATTTTTTCAATACAAAATTCAAAATCACATTCCTTATATATAGAAATACATACTAGGAGACAAGGTCCTCAAATTAGGCTTTACAACAGAGAGAAACAGTTTCTAGGGACACTGTGGTAAGCTAAATAATGAGCCCAAAAGATGCTCCCTTCCTATTATCTGGAATGTGTGATTTTTGCCTTATATGGCAAAAGATGTTAAATTAAGGATCTTGACATGGGGAGATTATCCTGAATTATCTGAATGGACCCAAAAATAATCACAAGCGTCACTGTAAGAGGTGGGCAGAAGGGACTATTGCCACAGAGGAGAAAGTGATGTAATGGAGCAGACATCTGAAGGTTCAATGCCACCGGCTTTTAGGATGTTGGAAGAGGCCAGAAACAAATGAATGCAAAGCTGGAAAAGGATTCACCTAAAGCCACTTAAGGGGCAGAGTCCTGTCCTTGCTGACACCCTGACACCCTGACTTTCACCCAATGATATTTATCTCTGAATTCTGACCCCTAAAATAATAAGAATAAATTTGCCTGGTCTTAAGCCACTAAACTTGTGATAATTTGTCACGTCCGTTACAGGAAACTAAAACAGACTCTTCATTATGAAGACCTACAATAGAAGACAGTGTAAGAGTAGAACGTTGTAAGTAATTTTGAAGGGAATATCATTATATAGAGTGAGGGATGATGTTGCCAAATTGCCCAATTAATGCAAACAGAGGCCTTAGAATGTAGGGATGAGAACCAGTCTGTGTCCTTTAGAGTACTTGTCCCTCATGTAGATTTGTTGTAGAAGAAACTATTCATAAGATATAGAAAGTATATCTGATGGACCTTGACCAGGTGAATTAAGGCACCAACACGATGTAGCTAATTATAATACTTGAAACACCTTAAGAGGAAAAAAAAGACTTTCTCAGGGAGAATATGGAATTAACCTCAGGTACGAGTGGAGCCAGGGGTTTACATAATTTCATCAGGGCTCTCTTTAAATCTCTCCATCTGCATTCCCTGAGCAATGGCTATTATAAAACACAGAACGTCCAAGTCCTGGTAACAGACCTACAGAAACGTGACCATCAAGCCACTTATTCTGCCATTTGTTGAGGCTCATAAAACAGCCTTGCTCATTGATCTTGTTATTCCATTAAGCAGAAATGCCCCCAAGGACAGCTGCAGAGCAAAGAGGGACCAAACCAAGCATGGAAACAAATGAGGGACATGTAAATAAAACTTGTCATCCCAGCATCTGGACACAATAATTACACATCTTGGGATTTGGAGATCCAGCCTTTACTGGAATCAGTTCAGCAAAGGTATTTCTTTATGCCTATCATAGAACTCAGAGATATTTCTTTTTAATATTATGAGGGAAAACAAATTCTGGTAATGCATTACTGTATTAAAATAGAAAGTACTGAGAATGAAAATCTAATAATGACAGATGAGCTGCTACAAGCACGTATCCTCTGGGTTCGACAAGGGTATTGGGACCAGGTGGCTTTGCATTTGAGTCCAAGACCTAGCACTGGCTGTCTGCACTAATTTAGGCAAGTCAGAGGCCCTCCCTCCACCAAAGCTTTTTAATATATAAAACATGGCTAGCGATAATAACCATATCTCTCCATTGGTTTGGTTGCAGGATTAAATGAAAAAACAAATATAAACTGCTTGAAACAGTTTCTGACACATAATATTCAATAAGCGGTAATTATTTGTAGTATAATCACTAATGCCTACCATTAATAAAGTTTTCTTATTTTGAAAAATTAGAAATTAGGTTACATGATATCAAAAGCTCCCTCAAGCACTAACATTTTGGGTTTCTGAAACCTCAGTATCTGGGGGTCCTACATTCCCAAGCGGTCAGGAGCGGGCACAAAGCTGAAGTACGAACGGGCTCTTCAGCAGGGGACACCTGCCGCACACTCCCAGACAGTAGAGCACGGGCGCTCCTCTGCCTCCCGTCCGCTAGGAAGTGGGAGAGAACAGTGTGTCTCTTCTCTGCTCAGGTTCTATCCCATTTTTTTTTTTTTAAATACAAAATCTTGGAGCACGTGGGTGAATCAGTCAATTAAGTGTCTAACTCTTGATTTTGGCGCAAGTCATGATCTCAGATCATGATCTCTGGGTTATGAGATCAAACCCCACCCTGGGCTCTGCACCGGGCATGAAGCCTGCTTATGATTCTCTCTCTCTCTCTCTCTCTCTGTTCTCCGCAGCCCCCCACCTCCACTGTCAGCTCATGCATTTCTCTCTCTCAAGAAAAATTTAATAAAAATGAAATATAATCTTTATTATAGGCAACATTGCTCTATACACTATATGATACCAACAGTATAATTTTACTCTTTCAAAGGCATCATTTAAAAAGGAAAAAAAAGAAATAACATTTGAGTCAAATGATTATTTTTCAAACTATTCTTAATGTCCATTATCTTCAGTTTCCTTGTTACAGTGAGACACACAAATACACCTTAAAATCTGAGTTAAGAAAATCCTTTTTAGCAACCTACATAAAGATAAGTAGCAAACACTATTATATTAAACAAATTTGTTCTGCTTAAAACATATAATTGACTCGGGTAGTCACTGCTCTGCTTAATAAGCATTAGGTTATTTTCTCTTTCCAGGCAAAGGCAAGTCTGAATTTCATGACCCTTTGGTCACTAGACAGCACCAAATGACAGTTTCTGGTTAAGGATTTGTGAGCAGAAGTGATACGTGTGTCCATTTGGGACTGGAACATTTAATTGTTGTGTAAGACTACCCAGACCACATTTTCACTCCGCAGTGACAAATTTCAAGATGATGGCTTCTCCATCAGCATGTAGTTAGAATAAGATGACACTGAGCAAATCTCCCGGCAAAACTGCGATGGATATAAAAGCAAGATTAAGAAGTAAGCCTGTTACTTTGCAGCACTGAACATTTCCAGGTTGCTCCTATTGCAGCATTACTTATACCACAGTGGCTGACGTAGAAGTGTTTATCTAGAAGTGGAACACCACCACAAAAAATATGAAAAGTAGGTGCCGTTGGCTTAGGAATCAGGTGGTGGGTGGAAAGAAAACTACTCTCAAGCGTGAGAAGGGTAGCTTTCCATATTATACGCTGGCAAGACGTTTGGTAGAACTGATGCCTACAATAACTTGGGGAGCCAAGCATGCACTTAATGAACTTTTAGCAACAGAGAAAAGGTTGAAAGTGGTATTTGCATGTATTGGTTGCTAGTAGCTGTGTTCAGCAAGCTGTCAGAAAGAAGAACAGAAAAGAGAAAAGAATTGACCAGATTCCAAGAAGGAATGAAAGAAAATGGGGGACAGGGTCCCTGCAATTTTGGAAACTTGTAAATACAGTAGAGATAATTGCTTCCAACTTCAAATAATGATAGATTAAAGTTGAAAAATGCTTTGAGTAACATAGATTTAAAATTCAAATTTGCAGCTAGACTCAAATCAAGTGGCTATTATGCTGACTGTTTAAAAACCTCTGAATGGATTATGGTAGCCCCAGTAAAACCTTTCAGTTGGATAAAATGATTCAGTGGGGGGAAAAGACTGACAGTGTGAGCCTCATATGTTCCAAACACCTTCAACTAAATAGAGAGTCAAAGGCGTGAAGTAAGGAGGAAAAGAAAGATGGCGGACATGAAAATTGGTCTTGAGAAGAATTTTGAGTGGGATTATTGATAAATGGAGCAGCATAAATCAAATATTCATAAGAAACCTAAGTTTTTGAAAGAGTGTATTTGTTTTTTGCATTAGTCTAGGGTAAAGGAGACTGCGCTTGCTTAAGAATTAACCCGGGGGCCCTCGACTTTCTATGACAAAAACCCAGGTTAAGAAAAATCTACTCATTCTTCAAGGAGCACGTAGGCCCAACTCCCACTCTAAATCTGACCAAAAAGGATTATGGAAAATGATTGATGTCCCAGAAAGTAGAGACATATTTCACGCAGGAAACAAACAAGGGAGCTCCCCCTGGGAGACATGCAGCTCAAGTGAGGGATGCTTCTCCTGCCTGTCGGAAGCCCCTTCCAGCGTCTGCCCAGTAGGATATCAGAATTACCACAGAAGAGAGTCAGCTTTGTACTTCCATCATTCCCATTTCCAAATGGGAGTCTTTACTGCTTGCACCATTGTCTACTGGGCGCTTGGGGAGGGAAGGTGTTTCCTAATTCTGAGACTGGACAGGACTTTTGGGGTAGTTTTCATTAGGGAGAGGGTGAGAATATTTGCATGTGAGAAGAATGTTAATGAAATATCTGGTGACCAGAAGAAAAAATCTGTGGTAAATTGTGCTGCCTCTTTGTATCTATTTCTCTCTCTCTCTCTCTCTCTCTCTCTCTTTTATTTTCAGGCGTATACCACACTCAGTTTCCTGGCTCCCTTGTTTTTGAGAGGAATCGTGTAACTATTTCCAGCCAATGAGTTGTCAGAAGAAGTGACAACTATTGTTTCTAGGCAGGAGGATTTTTTTTTTTTTTAAAGATTTTATTTATTTATTTGACAGAGAGAGAGAGAGATCACAAGTAGGCAGAGAGGCAGGCAGAGAAAGAGGGGGAAGCAGGCTCCCTGCCAAGCAGAGAGCCCGATGCAGGCTTCGATCCCAGGACCCTGAGATCATGACCTGAGCTGAAGGCAGAGGCTTTAACCCACTGAGTCACTCAGGCGCCCTAGGCAGGAGAATTTAATTGTTTGTGTCTCATCCTTTAGAGCTCCATTTCCTTCTGCCACAGAGACCATCAACTTTCAGTCAGCCTCATTCTGAAGAGACGTCACTGACGAGACAGACGAGTGTGCCAGCTTGTGATGTACACGCAGTACTAGTGAGAAAAGCGTTTTGCTGTTCATAAGCTACTGAGACTGAGAGGTTAAGTGCCGCACACATACCGCCTTGGCATTCACAGTTCTCAAGGGTGCCGACAGCTTTCCACTACAAGCATCCCATGTCCCTACTTTCTTCTGAGGTGGTAGGCCCATGTGAGGCAGGCTGGAGCATCAGCTGGTCTCCCAAGGAGAAGTCAGCCAATAAAAGACGAGAGCCAAATGACAAAGCTTCCTCATTCCCACCATGACCTACTGAAGCACACCCATGTGACCTCCCAAGAGTCCCAGCTGTATTTGAGCCCCAGCTGCCCTCTCTGGTAACCTGCTCTATAGGAGGCCATGGTAAGGCTTGAGACAGGACCAAACCAGGCCCTGATTTATGCCTCCTTTAAAGGCTAAATAGCCGAACAAAAGGCTAAGGTCAATAAAGTCGAGTAGCACTGAGAAAGGGTCTGTGCTACGTGTTGTGCGCTCGCCTACGTGACTTCCCACACGTTGGCTAGTCAGATAGAGACAATTTGGCCGGGGCCAGAAATTCTTGGCTGATCCTTGCGGCCCTTGCATGGGCTATAGACTACACCACTGTAAGACCGTGCTGTGCTTTCACAAACTATGTCTTGAGTGGCCTTGAAATCAGTACATCTGGCGCTAGAAGGTCTGCTTTTGGTACTTGGGAAATAGATAATGGGAAAGCTTGAAGGATTTTCTGTGCATGTTACAAACTCTTTAGTAATCAGCTAAAAATAGGTACTTTCTTATGATTGTTTCTGTTAGCTATATAATGCCTCGCAGCCTTGAATAAAACTGGCACTATTGGACATCCTCCTTGGTGCTCCTCCTGCCCCCATCTCTTTGTCTCTTAATTTCTTTTCACCATCCTCTTACCCTCTCGACCCTGGTCGGTTTGTCGCACCGGCCGCGACACTGCTCACTTATGTACCTGGAACGACTTCGTTCTCCTCCCTTACTTCCCTACTCCTGATGCTTGGCACATTTCCTGCATAAGCAACCTGCACTCAAATCCTTAGCACAGGGTTTGCCTCTGCAGAAACTCAAACCATGACAGAATGGAGCCATTTAGGGTCTTATCTCCTGGAGAATAATTTTATATAGTACAGACAAAGAATGTAGGAGGGTGGCAAAGCCTCCCTGCTCTCTGTATGTTAGAAAGCATATTTTTTGCCCTGAAAGTTTCCTTTAAAACATGAGAAACAAAATAAAAATACAGTAGTATAATACTGAATATTCCCTACCTAACACATTTTACCAACGGATGCTCTTTCTAAGTATTACCTAAGATTTTTCTCTCCACTTTTTCCTGGTTATCCTTTTTTCTCTCCTCCTCAACAGTAACAATTACTTCAATTTCTTTTCCTTTCTAATTTTATTTATTTACTTGATAGAGAGAGAGAGAGAGAGAATGAGCAAGAGAGTGGCAGAGGGAGAAAAGATACCTTGCTGAGCAGGAACCGGATGCGTGATTCCGTCTCAGGACCCTGGGACCATGACCTGAGCTGAAGGCAGACACTTAACTGACTGAGCCACCAGAGGCCCCAGTTATTTCGATTTCATTAACAGCCTTAGGAGGATGTCTACAAGGAATGTCAATTCCACCCGTGGAATAAAATATTAAAATCAAAGTGGTAAAAGACAGTCATCTCATGAAAATAAAGTGATGACCTTGAATAGCATGAGTTTAGCTTTGAATAGCAACAAGAAAAAAGTCCCCGCAACAAGAAACGCAGTATTTCTGTATAAATAGCACATGGGAAAGAGAGCTCATAGTTCAAGAGCCACACACCTTCCAACATTAAGAATCTGCAGAGCTGATGATGGGCAGGAAAGTTAGAGACGGAAAGGGAGGCACTCCACTTCACGGAGCAGAGAGCAATCAGCACCTAGAGAACACCCCAAATCTGTCCGCATGGGTGCCAGCACTGAAAAGTGGGAGCCAAGTCAGTATACGAAAGAAAGGTCTTCTGCTGCAGCTCAGATGAACACTGTGAATGGCCTTCAGGATGAAGTTCTGTAACCATCCGGTGTGGGCTTCCCAGCAATATCTGACTCCCTGCGACACGCTGATAACGGAGTCAGAGTGCCATTTGTGAGGGCTAACATTCTGCTCGGCCCCTTCCAAATCATGGCAACCCAGGACACTCAGAAGCTCCCCACGGCAATGACTGGATCACGTGGATGTGCAAGACAGATGGGAAATAAAAGCAAACCTCCGTTTCACATCTGTAGTTGAAAGGATGATCAACACAATCCGCTCAAGATTTCCCTCTTGAAATCTTGGAGATTTCAGGCCAGGAGAATGGCAAAAACTACCAGCATTATGCAGAGATTAAGAGCGGATGAAAATATAAGAAAATGAAGACTAATAGCCTTCAACAGTCAATCCCTAATAGTCATTAGCATAAGAATGACAAATTTACCATATTTTAATAGATAAACCAGATGTGTTGGCCCAGGCACAGCACAGTGTTTTTCCTAATAAATTAGGCAGCCCCTATGGTAACAAATTTATTCATTTGCCAAATATTTATTGTTTAGCTATTGTGCTACTTCTGTGTGGGTGGTAGGTGGTTTCTGGGTCTAAATATTATATTTCTCTAGGATTTTTCTTGGTTTTCTTCTTTCATCTACACCCTCATCACGAGGGATTTATATTTAACGCATATACTGATTAATCTCTTGTCCATATCCCTTGCCTAAATCTTTCCTTGGATCTCCAGACTGGATACCTAACTGCTTACTGCATCTGCCCCTTCGGATGTTGTGACTGTCATGCAGAATGGTATCCAAGAGAAACCTCTCGATCACTACCCACCCATGGCAGCGGGTTCCCCCATAAATCTTCCTAATCTAGTAAAATGCCAAAACCCTAATCCATGCTGAAATCCTTGTCGGTTTTTCTTTCCTTTGCACTGCAGCTCCAAGCCATCACGGTGTTTCCCTGGATCCACTGCCAAAATGTGGTACGAGTCTGCCCATTTTGCCCTAACTCCGCCCCTGTAGCCAATCTAATCACAAGCATCTTCTACTCGATTACTGCCTTGCCTCTTCACTGATCTCCCAGTCTCTTTGCTTGACCCACTTCTGTCTACAGTCTGCACAGAGATCAAGGGTGATCTTTAAAAAAAAATATATGAAGACCACATCACTGCAGAATTAAGCCATACAGTGATTTCCAACTGTGCTTCAAGCAAGTGAAGACACATCTCCTGGCCTAGAAGTCCTATACAAATGGAGCCTCAGCACTTCTCTCTGACTAGGTTCCGTCAAACTATACTTGAACCATAGTTGTCTTGCATTTCTACCTCAGTCCCTCCTGCAACTGCATTTCTTCCTTGGTTAGTAGGCTCCTCCCCCATCGTCTCAGCAGTATCTTCCAGGCCATCTGAGCTGTTTCTCCATCTCTCCACCCCAACTCAGTCTCTGTTTTTGAATTTCTCCATAGAACTGGTCACCTTTGAAATTCTACTTATTATGAACTTATTTATTTTGTGCCTATTGTCTGTCATTTTTCACTAAAATGTACATCAAGGAGGGACCTTGTTCTGTTTTCTCCTGTACCTCCAACATCTAGAACAAAGCTTGGCACATAGCGGACCCTCAATAAATGTTTCTGAAAGAATGAAAAGATGATTTCTTGAATCGTCTCCAAGTTTGATTGCTGATTTTGACAAATGCTTATCACTAGAAAGCTGGTTACTATATACACAGCTGGGAGAGCAGAGACCTTGTATATAGCAAATAATCTTGCCTCTCCTCTAACTACTCTTTCTTCCCTGTCTCCAGTTACCTAGGAGCTCATCCCTACTAGGCTTCATCACAGAATGTGTTTTCTTCTCCCCACTGCAGAAAGGAGAACAGATTCACAAAACAAATATAGGAGCTTTTGTGGCGTTTTGTAAAGGGGAGAACAATTTCCGTTTTCTTTCCTCTCTCAACCCTTACCTGGAACTCTGCATTTCTCATCGCAAAGTTAAAGATCTGTATATGATCCTTCAAACCCTTTCTCATGTTGAGGCCCTAATGAGAAGAATAGCCATTTATGTTTGCATGTGGATCTTTATAACAGATGAAGCTGGAGAGATTAAATGAGATAGGTGGCGCTTTGTAAATTTAATTTCACAATTTAATCTCTTTAATGACGATTGTGGGCTGTATCATAGGAATTACTATCCTTACTTCACAAATACTGTGAATGAAGTTATAGGAAGATAAGTGGTTTATCCCAGGTTGAACTTTGACAAATGATATTACCAGTACTGGAATCTTGTTCTTTTCACTTCTAACCTATCTTCATTACAATAAGGATCATAAACCCAAAGAATATTAGCCCAGAAAATACCATCATTAAACAGATGAGGAACTCTATAAAGTCCAGTATTACTAAATGTTTGCAAGAGCTTTTCAGGAAACCCAATGATGTCCTTTCCATTTTCAGTGAAGAAACTGATCATGTACATGATCCTATTAACAAATGATTTTTTTCTCATTCCAGCTTTCCAAAGAGTTGAATCTAGGTCTGATATTTCAATGATTCTCTATTGTGGGTTTTGTAGAAACTGCAGAGGGCTGGGTCTGAATAATCAGGGCAGAATGAGGTTTACAAAAAATGCGCTGAATCCAAACAGTAAAAGTTAGGAGAGCTTAGGGATTGCATGGCCTCTCAGGTCCACTGCTCTTTAATTGTACATTCTCAGCCAATTTTATAACTTTTCTTTCAGTGACTCAATTTTATCATGCACAAAACAGGAATAAAATGTATTAGTCAGAGGTGCCTGGGTGGCTCAGTGGGTGAAAGCCTCTGCCTTCAGCTCGGGTCATAATCCCAGGGTCCTGGGATTGAGCCCCACATCGGGCTCTCTGCTCTGTGGGGAGCTTGCTTTCTCCTCTCTCTCTGCCTGCTTGTGATCTCTGTCTGTCAAATAGATAAAATCTTTTAAAAAATGTATTAGTCAGTTCCCACTAGATTATGGTGTGTAACAAGTTGCAAGTCTTCGTGATTTCAGACAACACAGCTTTGTATCTTGTTCATGATATGTGTTAGCTGTGCTTCCTGCCTGGCACAGATCGTTCTGAGATCCAGGCTAAGGGAACAGTTTTTACCTGGAAAATGTTACAATCATAGCAGTGGGAAATAAGCAATGGAGAAAGCCAAGTATTCCAGCCTGTAGTCAATGTCTGTTCTCTTTTGGGGAGAATAGAAAATAGTTGGATACAGTAAGTCAATCTAACCTTACCACATAGGAGAATATACTTTATAGCATTAGTTTAAGGAACTAAATAAACAAATTCTTGTAAATGTTTAACACAGCTAAGCATGTCCTCAACTATCCTGTGGACATGAACACATACATGAGCTTCAGTTAAGTATCTTTCTCCTGGCTCTCTAACCCTTGCAAAGCTACACAAATTGTCAGCATGTAACTAACACTGGGAATGTTCTGGGCTGCAATGAGTGGTGCATCATGAAGAGGCCTGACATCTTCAAGAGATTAGCAACTGTGTTAAACTAGAAATTTTATATCAACACCGCAGATGTTTTTTTGTTTTGCTTTAGTTTGGGGATGTTGTTGTTTAGTTTTTGTTTGTTTGTTTTTTGCACAGATAAAAATGCTGAAGTATGACATCCTCACTGAGAGGACACAATGGTCATAAAAGTGTACTTCACTTTCACTTTCCTACGCATTTATCTTAGAGACTCTTAGTCTCATAAAATACTCTCCTCAGAGAAATAGCATGATTTTATTTGAGTCTTCTGGATTTTAGTGACGTTTCTTCTTACTTCAATCATGGGCTGCTCTAGTCTCTTTACTCCCTTCTGCCTGTCATCTCATTACTCCTACTCATATTCCCTTGTGTCTCACTTAATATTTCCCTTGTTCTCTTTAAAACACCCACTTGAGATATTTGTTAACACTATGCCCTACTTAATCTACACATAAGTAGGTCTTCTCCCAAGTCCTGGTTAGTCAGAATTGTGATTATGTAAGTGCTTCTCCTATTACCTAACTCCTAATTGTAGATAACTTTCTAGGAAGGCAGAAGATTGAATTATAAGTTTAGTAAGAATATACCAGAGAAGAAGGAAAAATGTATTTTTTCAGGTCAATTTAATCTTTTGTAGAGATTTTTGTGCACAAAAGACCATGGGTTTCTCTGTCAAATACATTTACACTGCCACTCCCCGAATTGTTGAAGTTTATTATACCAAGCAGTACTCTTCCATTCTGCACCCACTAGTGTCACTGATGCTGTGGTTTTGGGGCACTGGGTATCATATCAGCCTGAGCCCCTTTCCTAGGTACCCGTTCTAAGTTGCAGTCTCCTCTGTGACCCAACCATCCTCTCCTACTCGGTATTCTGTACCTGTGCCAGCCTTCTCTGGCTGAGAGACCCTACTCCATCTCTCCTGCTATGGATTAAATGTTTATGTCTCCCAAAAATTCATATGTGGAGGTCCTAACCCCCAATGTGATGGTATTTGGAAATAGGGCTGGGGAGACAATCAGGTTATGACAGGATCCATGCTCTTATAGGAAGAGACACCAATGAGTTTGCTCCCTCTCTCTCTCTTTCAGCCTTAAGAGGATGCAGTGAGGATGTAACTGTCTGCAAGTCGGAAGGCAGTTCTTACTAGGAACCAAATCACTTGCACCTTGATCTTGGTCTCCTAGCCATCAGAACTGTGAGGGAAATGAATTCCTGTTGTTTAAATCACACAGTTTGTGATATTTTGTAGGGTAGCCTGAGAAGACTACATGTAATTAGAGAGCATGAGTTTTATGAGAATAGAAGTATGTTGAGTAGAGACACTTGAAAACTATCAACATTTAAGGAACAGTCAAAGACCAAAAAGACATGGAATTAATTTACAAAGACATGGTCCTATACAAATAATTGGGTAAAAGAATTTCAGGAATTGGGGAGTTTAGGAAATTCTGGTGAAGGCTAGGTTAAAACAAGAACTATAAAGCTGAATAAAATTATTAAAAACAAATTTAGGGCCCTGGAAATTAACAAAAGGCAAAAACAAATGGAGAAATATTTATTCTTGGAAAAATTGCTACAGCTTCAATGAGATCAGTAGGAATCTGTGACCTTCTTGGCTGGGCCATTCCTGTCACCTAACCCCTACTTCCCAGCACTGTCATCAAGAACAGCTATTTTATCATGGTATCTGAGAATCCCAGCAGCTTTCCTGAGAAAGTTTGATTTCAAGTGCAGGGTAGAATGGGTGGATGCTAATTTATTGAATAAAAGTGGTAAGCTTAATAAAAATAAATGAGAAATCTTTTTCTTTGCTAGCCTAAGTTTGTGGTCCTGGTTGGAGACAGTGGCAGTTCAGTCAGAAATTCAACAAGGGTACCCTGTGAACAAGAGAACCACAGAAAGTCTAGCCAAGAATTCTACAGACCCCTCACTGTCTGAGAATTGCATGCATGTGGAGAAGATACTAGGAAGAACCTATAAAACAGGGGAGGGCAAGAGACTTGAAAACAGGCTGAAATTTGAATGTACTCCCAGAGTCATACAAATTAAATGGGCTGCGGGTATAGAAGACTTATGGGCTTAAGGTGTTGGAGCACAATTTCTGTTGAACTCACTGACTCCTCGGAAGGCATGCAGATACAGGGAAATCCCTAAAGTCCAAGCAGAGATATCAAAAGCCATATAATGCAGTGAAGATAGATTTTGCAGTTTACGTTCTGGTAGTTACTATTTTTTTTTTTTTAATTTTCAGAAAAATAAGTCAGAATTCAGAGTTGATACAATGCATTACTGAAAATGTACCATACATATATGAGATATATGGGGGGGGGCAGTTAAAGAAAAAGATGCTGAGTGAACCCAATTGTTGAAGAATTCCAAAGTAAACTATGCCCAGAGAATGAAAGGACATGTGATGACAACATCTTAAGAGGGACCTCACTTGAGAAATGAGAACTATTTCAAAAAGAATTTCTAAAGTTGATATATGTACAATAATGGAAAGAAAAATACACTAGGTTGATTCCATAGAAAATATGAAATGGGAGAAGAGAAAAAAAAATCAGTATATAGGAAGGAAGATAAATTACAAATCATCTCACAAAGAATAGTGAGAAAAAGATTAGAGGAAAATGAAGAGGTCCAGAGACCTGTAAGATACTATCAATCATATCAGTATCTGTACAGTGGGAGTTCCACAGAAAGGATGGGAGAAGGGGACAGAAAAAAATATTTGAAAACATAATGGTCAGGGGTGCCTAGATGGCTCAGTTAGTTAGGCATCTGCCTTTAGCTCAGGTGGGGTCAAGCCCATCACTGGGCTCTCTGCTCAGAGCGGAGTCTGCTGCTCTCTCTGCCCCTCCCCCCACTCACGCTGTCTCCCTCACTCTCTCTCTCTCTCAAATAAATAAAATCTTTTAAAAAAAATAAGAGATAAAGAAAAAATAATGGTCAGAAACTGTCCAAACTTGATAAAAAATATTAATCTACTGATCCAAGAAGCTCAACAAACACCAAGTATGATAAATAGAGCCATAACCACACCTAGAAACCCCACAGTCAAAACAAAGAGAAAGAGCTTGAAAACAGCAAGAGGAAATGGCTCATGACACACCGGGGTGGTCAATACCATTGACAGTCGACTTCTCATCAGAAACGATGAAAGCTGCAAAGAAGTGAAATGGCAGATGCAAAGGGCTCAGAGAAGGGAAAAAAGATCACCCAAGTATCCTACATCTAGTAAAAAACTATTTCTCAAAAATGAAGGTTAAATACAGGTATGCACATTTAAAAACAAACAAAAACCAAAGCAAACAAAAACAACAACAACAACAAAGCAGAAGGAATCTGTCGCTAGCAGATCTCCCTCTCAAGAAATAAAGAATGTGTGGAAGGACGCCAGATGAGACCCCTGGTCTATGGGAAGAAATAAAGATCACCACAAGAATCTAGAGTAAATACAATGTTTCATCTAAAATGTTTATTTTTTTTCCTTTTTTCAAAAAAGAGAGTAGGGGTGGGGCAGGCAGGGAAGAGCAGAGAGAGGGGGACAACACACATAGAGCATGGAACCGGCTGAAGATTCTCTTTCTCTCCCTCTGCCTCTTTCCTCCAACCCCATGTGTGCACATTCCCTCTCTATAAAAAAAAAAAAAAGAAAAAGTAAAAAAGAAAAGGAAAGAAAAGAAAAATCACTAAAGATAAGACATTTCATAATGATAAAAAGTTAATACAACAGAATGATAAAACAATTACTCATGTATGTGCATATAAGAAAAAATGTCAAAATACATTATGCAAAAAAGTTATATTTGAAAAGAGAGAAGATAATGATTATAGTAACATATTTGAAAGCTCCTAGACACAAAATCAGCAAGTTTATAGGACTACAAACTAAATGGTCTGACAAATAGAACATTTCATATAATAGCAGAATATGTGTACCTTCCAAGGACAAATGGAAAATTCTTCAGTTTATGCAATATTCTAAAGCAAAAAGGTCACCATAAATTGAGAACTGAATTGGTACAAAGTTTGTTCTATAATCAGAACTAAATCAAATTAGAAATTAACCTAATTTTTTTGGTAAATCTTGGTTGTTTATTTGGGGGAGTAAACAATACACCTAAACAACCCACATTTTGAAGAAAAATCACAACAGTAATCAGAAAACATCTTTAACTGAGTTGAAATGAATATAATATTTGATACAACTAAATCAGTTAATTAGAAGGAAATTTAATAATTTATATGCTTATATTAGAATCAAAGAACTAAAATTGATAATTAAGCTTCCATGTTAAGAAATTACAAACAGAGGGGCACCTGGGTGGTGCAGTTGGTTAAGTGACTGACTCTTGGTTTCAGCTCAGGTCATGATCTCAGGATCCTGATATTGAGCCCCCAACAACCCCAGGTTCTGCACCCAGTGCAGTCTGCTTAAGATTCTCTTCCCCAGTCTCTCTGCCTCTCCCCCTAACCCCCCTACTCTTTCTCTCTCTCAAAAAAAAAAAAACACCCAAATCTTTCAAAAAAAGAAGTTACAAAGATAAGAGCAATTCAAACCAAAGAAGGATGAAATAATGAGTAACAGAGCTGAAATCCATAAAATGGAAAGAAAGAAAATTAAACAAGTCAAAAGCTAATTTTGAAAAGAAAAAAAAATGATAGACCTTCTTTGCTATCTGTCAATGAAACTAAACACACAAGAGATCAGACCACGATTCCATTTATATAAAGCTTAATAACAGGTAGAGCTAGCTAATCTACACGGGTAGGAGTAAAAATAATGATTGCCTTTGTGGATGCAAGAAAAGTGATTAGGAAGAGGCATGCAGGAAAACTTGTCTGTAATAATTTCTTGCAGTGGTTATTGTAGATTGTGGCTACATTGGGGTGTCCACGCTTTAAGAATTTATGGAACTATATACACTTGTGAACTGTGCACATTTCTGCACATGTGTTAAACTTTCATAAATATTTTGTTAAAATTACAAAACACAATTGAAGAGAGAAGAAAAGAACTGGAAAGAGAAAAGCTATACAACATCCAAGAGTGACAAAGATCTGGAAACAGGAAAAAGAGATTAAAAGATAAGGCCATTAAACCCCATAGGACATTTATCAAAGTGACAATCTTAAATAATCCTATAACTATCACAGATAGTTAATGAGTGACCTGCCCACAAAGCACACACAAGACCAGGCAGATTTAGGAATATGCTCTATGTATCTTGAGAAACAGAAGAGTTTAGTCTTCTCCATCTTTCCAGAGAATAAGAGAAAGACACTGCACACATAAATGCAAACTTGACATAGGACACACAGAACAATGGAAGAAAACAGGACAGAAGGAATGGACTCTTGAATAAACACACTGTGACAACTGGGAACCAAAGTGAGGAGGGACAGAATAAAGCAGAGAAGACAAAACAATCCAGAACCCATACACAATGCTGTTTCATAGTTTTCTCCAAAAGTGAGTATTCTCACTGTTATTTTCACAAATTTGGCCCTACTTCTGCACTGCAGGTAGATCAGTACACTCAGACATAAATCCAATACTTAGAGTAAGGAAACCACTTTTGCAATCACTGAACCATTGTTGGGGTACTGTTTGAAGTAGTTGTCATCATCAGAACATTACTTTTGCCCCAGGTGAATATTCAATCAAGAATCCTTCTGCACCCAGTTTCACTATACTTCCTACTGGAATACTCTATCTGTAGTGCCTTGATTTTGCAATTCCTCAGACACCCCACTGTAACTGGGCTGAGTGTCTGTGGGACAGAGCCCTCTTGTGATCACAGCTTAGGTTATCTGAGCTCTAGGAAATTTGCTTAAACAGGTTTACATGAAAGTTGGGGCTTCTAATCAGAAATAATATGTAGTTTTTGGGTGCCTGGGTGGCTCAGTGGGTTAAGCCGCGGCCTTCGGCTCAGGTCATGATCTCAGGGTCCTGGGATCGAGTCCAGCGTCGGGCTCTCTGCTCGGCAGGGAGCCTGCTTCCTCCTCTTTCTCTCTGCCTGCCTCTCTGCCTCCTTGTGATCTCTCTCTGTCAAATAAATAAATAAAATCTTTAAAAAAAAAAAAGAAATAATATGTAGTTTTATAAGAAAGCTGCACTTCTTAATACATACAAAGAATAAAAAGAATCTATAAGTAATGAATAATTGAAGGCAAGTTACAGTCTTTGATTTGGAGACTAGTGAGACATGAAAGGGTTATATTTCTGTTTATGGCCTCTCTCTGTAGAGAAGCAAGAAAATTAATGGGTTTTCATCTATGGAGAAAAAAGTTAACACCTGCATGATTGTTACAGTTTGATTTTTTATTTAGTTATTTCAAAAAGTATTATGTGTGATAGCTTCAAAACAAACAGATAAAAACCCCGGAACTGCCTGTCACTTATTGCTCATGGAATTTTAATTCAATTAGGTTACATTTCAGTCCCTTTATCAAAGAAGATGCCATTAACATTTGGGGAGAGATAAGCTTTATCAAATATACTATAAAAGAAGTCCATCTGTAAAGCCCAGTAGCCCTTGTCAGGTCCTGTTGGATGGGAGAATGACTCCAGACCCGCACAGGATCTGCCTGGGTATCCAGTTCAGGGAAGGTAATCCCTGGATCCATGCAACCTTGGAGAAAACACAGAGGAACCGCTCTTTGTGAGCCTGGCAGCTAAGCAAACAATCATTCTACTTCATAAAAGGGATGTGACAAAATTGATCAAGGCCTTTCTGAAGTTTGCAGAGCTACAGTGTTTGCACAAAGGGCAAACACCTGAGCTCTGTTATGAATGAAACACCAGCTGGGCTTTGGAGGGCTGGTGGCCAAATGCGGAGACACAGACATGCCTAGAGCGTTAGGGCAGGCGCTTGACCTCCTGGTACAAAAGCAGCAAGGCTAACTTTATCTCCATTGAACGGACAACAAGTTACCAAATTCACAGTGTTTCGTGCATCCTTGTTTTTTCTCTACTACTGCCTGAGCCCTCATGGGCTTTTCTTCTCAACACTGGTTTGGATATGGGCATGATGTGGTTCTGTTATTTCTGCTTTCCATACGACTGCTGAAATACTTTACTAGGGTTCACGTTCCACATTCTGATCATGCTTTATCTGTTGCCCAAAAACATTCCATGGTTCCCGATGCCTCTTTTTATCCCTCCACACCATCTCTTCATATTCTAGTGTAGTGTCTCACTATATTCTCCCCAAATGGGGGTACTTGGAGCATGAATGTGACTGGAAGGTCCTTGTCTTCTGTGCAAGTAAAAAATCTACTCGTCCTTTAAGATTCGTTTCATTTGCCTTCTTCTGTCTATTTCCCTGACAGCCCCCAAAGCCCAGCCTCCCTCACTTCTTTATGTGTACAGCTGATCCTACAGCATTCTGTTTACTTGGGTGTACATCTATTTCTGCTCCTAAAAGTAAGGACCTTGAATTCATGGGCTGCCTCATGCACTGGAATTCACAGTACGTACCACAGTCCTTGGCAAATAGAATGTTTAATAAATGGTTATTCAATCACATTGAAAACAATACCAACTGAACTTCCCCCACCCCCGGCACCCCATCTATGCTGGGTGAACTTCCTTCCCCAAGAAACTATACGGGGAAGGGGGTCTATATCCTTTTAATGAAGTTGGAACTGACCTGCTTTCCCAGTTCACTATGGCACCAAAGTATGGACTGTGACTCAGGCATCCCCAAGCTGACCCCCACTGTCGTCCTCAAAGGAGGGAAGAACGGTGAAGAACTCTGACAGTCGCAGGCTGCGGAGACCTCGCTGTAAGCACTGGTGCCCGCGGCTGTGGTATACACACAGTTCGCCATGCCTGAGCTGTTGAGACTATTTTGTGCCGTGATTTGGGGCACGGCTTTAGGCTGTCCTCATTCCAAACCTCAGCCTTCCCCAGAGATTCTCTGCCAAATCCATTTCTCTTTACTTACCCTGGACAAAGTCAGCTCCTGTTCCTTGCAATAAAAGGAAACTTCATGCATCTGGAGAACACTACGTCATGTCCTGTTTACTGGGAATGCCCTCTCCTGCCTGTATATTCTCACCATCCTTAAAGATCCATCAAAAAGGCCAAGACCTTCATGGGCATCACTAAGTAGGAAGGATCACCACTGAATAACAGGAACATTGAATCACAGCGGTGATCCTGCCTAGGTAGTGTCCTCTCTCTGTGTCTCACCTTTTCTCTCTCTCTCCCTCTCTCCTCCTCCCCTCTCTTTCTCTCTTTTGATTCCCCCAAAGCATGTGGTTTCTTTGATATGGTCCCTTATAGTATTTGCTATAATCATACAAAAAATACCTTTACACACTGATTTATCTGTTTGAGGGCCGATTGGGTTTTACAGTGTCGTATGCTCATAGATAATGAATAATTACCTCTCTGGCAAAAAGAGTCCATGTCTGTCTGTATCTATCTCTAAATGGATATCAATAAACATACTTATGTTTATGTGTACATAATTTTATATACACATACACACTTATTAAAATTTGATATACAGAATAGATAAATAGAATTTATAGATAATAAAATATGTAACTTTGTTGTAATTTTCACATAACCAATTAATTCTCGGAAAATAACTTTGACTTTTTGCCAAAGTCTTGAATCCATACTCAAACTATGCCTGCAATTAATGAATGAGAATACTTCTGACATGAACGTTGGCTGATATTTTGTTTATATTCATAGGATGGAAGTGACCCAAGGTAGAAGTAGGTTGGAACTTTACTCATTTTTCAACGACATGAGTGACTTCCTTGCTGATCTGAATAACAGTTGAATACTAGAAAAATATTATCTCAATCTTTTGTGCTATTTGTAATGTAACAGTTACAGACATGACATGTTATCATGTTTAATCTGTATTATTGACACTGGCAGTTTAACTAACATTCTTGAATCTAGACAATCAACAAACAAGTGACATGCTGATCTGTAGTGTTTGCCTATTTCCATGGTGTAAGTTCTTGCGGCACGGCTGATTTCAGACTATAAACATGTCACTCAGGGCGAAGTGAGAAATCTATGTGCAGTAGCACATGATTATTTCCACTCTAGAGATTCAACAGATACAAATAACATTCAAGAATGAAGACAACAGTAAAATGCAGAAGAATTATGGGATGATGATTTTTGAGCATCCTTCTACTGTAACTTATTCAAAAGTATGTTTATATACTTTAATGTTTTTTTTTTGTAAAGTTTTTTTTTTTTTTTTTTTTTTTTAGGTCCTAAAAGCATAATTTTTTTTTTTTTAATTTTTTATTTTTTATAAACATATATTTTTATCCCCAGGGGTACAGGTCTGTGAATCACCAGGTTTACACACTTCACAGCACTCACCAAAGCACATACCCTCCCCAATGTCCATAATCCCACCCCCTTCTCCCAAACCCCCTCCCCCCAGCAACCCTCAGTTTGTTTTGTGAGATTAAGAGTCACTTATGGTTTGTCTCCCTCCCAATCCCATCTTGTTTCATTTATTCTTCTTCTACCCACTTAAGCCTCCATGTTGCATCACCACTTCCTCATATCAGGGAGATCATATGATAGTTGTCTTTCTCTGCTTGACTTATTTCGCTAAGCATGATACGCTCTAGTTCCATCCACGTTGTTGCAAATGGCAAGATTTCATTTCTTTTGATGGCTGCATAGTATTCCATTGTGTATATATACCACATCTTCTTGATCCATTCATCTGTTGATGGACATCTAGGTTCTTTCCATAGTTTGGCTATTGTGGACATTGCTGCTATAAACATTCGGGTGCATGTGTCCCTTTGGATCACTACATTTGTATCTTTAGGGTAAATACCCAATAGTGCAATTGCTGGGTCATAGGGCAGTTCTATTTTCAACATTTTGAGGAACCTCCATGCTGTTTTCCAGAGTGGCTGCACCAGCTTGCATTCCCACCAACAGTGTAGGAGGGTTCCCCTTTCTCCGCATCCTCGCCAGCATCTGTCATTTCCTGACTTGTTGATTTTAGCCATTCTGACTGGTGTGAGGTGATATCTCATTGTGGTTTTGATTTGTATTTCCCTGATGCCGAGTGATATGGAGCACTTTTTCATGTGTCTGTTCGCCATCTGGATGTCTTCTTTGCAGAAATGTCTGTTCATGTCTTCTGCCCATTTCTTGATTGGATTATTTGTTCTTTGGGTGTTGAGTTTGCTAAGTTCTTTATAGATTCTGGACACTAGTCCTTTATCTGATATGTCGTTTGCAAATATCTTCTCCCATTCTGTCAGTTGTCTTTTGATTTTGTTAACTGTTTCCTTTGCTGTGCAAAAGCTTTTGATCTTGATGAAATCCCAGTAGTTCATTTTTTCCCTTGCTTCCCTTGCCTTTTGCGTTGTTCCTAGGAAGATATTGCTGCGGCAGAGGTCGAAGAGGTTGCTGCCCGTGTTCTCCTCAAGGATTTTGATGGATTCCTTTCGTACATTGAGGTCCTTCATCCATTTTGAGTCTATTTTTGTGTGTGGTGTAAGGAAATGGTCCAATTTCATTTTTCTGCATGTGGCTGTCCAATTTTCCCAGCACCATTTATTGAAAAGGCTGTCTTTTTTCCATTGGACATTCTTTCCTGCTTTGTCGAAGATTAGTTGACCATAGATTTGAGGGTCTATTTCTGGGCTCTCTATTCTGTTCCATTGATCTATGTGTCTGTTTTTGTGCCAGTACCATGTTGTCTTGATGATGACAGCTTTGTAATAGAGCTTGAAGTCCGGGATTGTGATGCCACCAACGTTGGCTTTCTTTTTCAATATCCCTTTGGCTATTCGAGGTCTTTTCTGGTTCCATATAAATTTTAGAATTATTTGTTCCATTTCTTTGAAAAAGATGGATGGTACTTTGATAGGAATTGCATTAAATGTGTAGATTGCTTTAGGTAGCATAGACATTTTCACAATATTTATTCTTCCAATCCAGGAGCATGGAACATTTTTCCATTTCTTTGTGTCTTCCTCAATTTCTTTCATGAGTACTTTATAGTTTTCTGAGTATAGATTCTGTGTCTCTTTGGTTAGGTTTATTCCTAGGTATCTTATGGTTTTGGATGCAATTGTAAATGGGATTGACTCCTTAATATCTCTTTCTTCTGTCTTGCTGTTGGTGTAGAGAAATGCAACTGATTTCTGTGCATTGATTTTATATCCTGACACTTTACTGAATTCCTGTATAAGTTCTAGCAGTTTTGGAGTGGAGTCTTTTGGGTTTTCCACATATAGTATCATATCATCTGCGAAGAGTGATAATTTGACTTCTTCTTTGCCGATTTGGATGCCTTTAATTTCCTTTTGTTGTCTGATTGCTGACGCTAGGACCTCTAGTACGATGTTGAATAGCAGTGGTGATAATGGACATCCCTGCCGTGTTCCTGACCTTAGCGGAAAAGCTTTCAGTTTTTCTCCATTGAGAATGATATTTGCGGTGGGTTTTTCATAGATGGCTTTGATGATATTGAGGTATGTGCCTCTATCCCTACACTTTGAAGAGTTTTGATCAGGAAGGGATGTTGTACTTTGTCAAATGCTTTTTCAGCATCTATTGAGAGTATCATATGGTTCTTGTTCTTTCTTTTATTGATGTGTTGTATCACATTGACTGATTTGCGGATGTTGAACCAACCTTGCAGCCCTGGAATAAATCCCACTTGGTCGTGGTGAATAATCTTTTTAATGTACTGTTGAATCCTATTGGCTAGTATTTTGTTGAGTATTTTCGCATCTGTGTTCATCAAGGATATCGGTCTATAGCTCTCTTTTTTGGTGGGATCCTTGTCTGGTTTTGGGATCAAGGTGATGCTGGCCTCGTAAAATGAGTTTGGAAGTTTTCCTTCCATTTCTATTTTTTGGAACAGTTTCAGGAGAATAGGAATTAGTTCTTCTTTAAATGTTTGGTAGAATTCCCCCGGGAAGCCGTCTGGCCCTGGGCTTTTGTTTGTTTGGAGATTTTTAATGACTGTTTCAATCTCCTTACTGGTTATGGGTCTGTTCAGGCTTTCTATTTCTTCCTGGTTCAGTTGTGGTAGTTTATATGTTTCTAGGAATGCATCCATTTCTTCCAGATTGTCAAATTTATTGGCGTAGAGTTGCTCATAGTATGTTCTTATAATAGTTTGTATTTCTTTGGTGTTAGTTGTGATCTCTCCTCTTTCATTCATGATTTTATTTATTTGGGTCCTTTCTCTTTTCTTTTTGATAAGTCGGGCCAGGGGTTTATCAATTTTATTAATTCTTTCAAAGAACCAGCTCCTAGTTTCGTTGATTTGTTCTATTGTTTTTTTGGTTTCTATTTCATTGATTTCTGCTCTGATCTTTATGATTTCTCTTCTCCTGCTGGGCTTAGGGTTTCTTTCTTGTTCTTTCTCCAGCTCCTTTAGGTGTAGGGTTAGGTTGTGTACCTGAGACCTTTCTTGTTTCTTGAGAAAGGCTTGTACCGCTATATATTTTCCTCTCAGGACTGCCTTTGTTGTGTCCCACAGATTTTGAACCATTGTATTTTCATTATCATTTGTTTCCATGATTTTTTTCAATTCTTCTTTAATTTCCCGGTTGACCCATTCATTCTTTAGAAGGATACTGTTTAGTCTCCATGTATTTGGGTTCTTTCCAAACTTCCTTTTGTGGTTGAGTTCTAGCTTTAGAGCATTGTGGTCTGAAAATATGCAGGGAATGATCCCAATCTTTTGATACCGGTTGAGTCCTGATTTAGGACCGAGGATGTGATCTATTCTGGAGAATGTTCCATGTGCACTAGAGAAGAATGTGTATTCTGTTGCTTTGGGATGAAATATTCTGAATATATCTGTGATGTCCATCTGGTCCAGTGTGTCATTTAAGGCCTTTATTTCCTTGCTGATCTTTTGCTTGGATGACCTGTCCATTTCAGTGAGGGGAGTGTTAAAGTCCCCTACTATCATTGTATTATTGTTGATGTGTTTCTTTGATTTTGTTATTAATTGGTTTATATAGTTGGCTGCTCCCACGTTGGGGGCATAGATATTTAAAATTGTTAAATCTTCTTGTTGGACAGACCCTTTGAGTATGATATAGTGTCCTTCCTCATCTCTTATTATAGTCTTTGGCTTAAAATCTAATTGATCTGATATAAGGATTGCCACTCCTGCTTTCTTCTGATGTCCATTAGCATGGTAAATTCTTTTCCACCCCCTCACTTTAAATCTGGAGGTGTCTTCGGGCTTAAAATGTGTTTCTTGGAGGCAACATATAGATGGGTTTTGTTTTTTTATCCATTCTGATACCCTGTGTCTTTTGACAGGGGCATTTAGCCCATTCACATTCAGGGTAACTATTGAGAGATATGAATTTAGTGCCATTGTATTGCCTGTAAGGTGACTGTTACTGTATATGGTCTCTGTTCCTTTCTGATCTACCACTTGTAGGCTCTCTCTTTGCAGTATAGCAGAACACATAATCTCAACTCTGAATCCTTTCTACTTGGCAACTAAACCTCATCACCATAGAGGCAATGACCCAACACAGATTTTTATAAGAAAAATAAATGAATATTTTCCTCCCCGTTTCCTTTTTTTTCTTACCATAATCTTTTCCTATGTACTACAAAAAATACCAAGAAGAATAAAACAACTAAACAGCACTTCATTGGCATATATAAAAGAGGAACAGTGTTATATGAGAGGAAAGACTTTCTGATGGCTTTCACATTAATTTAAAAAAATCAAAACTGAATAGGATGAACCTGCTGGTAAAAATATAATTTACATACAGTTGACGTGCAACAAATAATAATAATCTATGATGCGAATACTTCAACCATGTTCCTGAGCATCTTCAAAAAAATTAAAAGTAAATCACATTCTCTGTATGAAAGTTTACATACGAGCATGGTGGTGGGTATTAAGGAGGGCACATATTGTATGGAGCAGTGGGTGTGGTGCATAAACAATGAACACTGAAAAACTAAAATAAAATTAAAAAAATAAAGTCTACATACAAATTCACAGGCTAATTTTATTCCTCATTTCTTTTTATTTTTTATTGTGATATGATGTACTCACAATATAACCTAACTTCCCCCTTTAATAAGTTTTAATAATCAAGGGCATCCATGAATCACCACGAGAAGATACAGAATATTTCCGTGACTCCAGTAAGTTTCCCAACAATCCTTTGTAGCCAAGTCTCTCTCAAAAGGAATTACTTTCTGACTAAACAGTGGTTTGCTACCTCATATTTGGGATCATCCAATGTATACTGTATCTTTGGCTTTTTAAACTCAGAACAATGTCTATGAGATTTAACCATATTTTGTGTGTATTAGTAGTTTGTTCCTTTAATTGAAGAGCAGTATTATGCAATGAACATAAGTTTATCCTCCTCTTGATGGACATTTAAATTTTTTCCAGGCTTTGACTATTATGGATAAAGCCATAGAAAAGACTCTTGCAAAAGTCATATTGTAGAGATAAGCCTTCCTATCTCTTATATTTGTTTATTGGAGGGGAATGGCTAAATTGTAAGGAAAATATATCACTAAAGTCATAGGATCCCGGAGAACATCCCCCGAAACAGTTGTACCTCTTCTGCTCTCCCACCAACAACGGATGGACGTTTCCATAGCTCCATATCCCTGTCATTTGGTGTTGTCAGACTTGCATTCAGCCTCCCGGTTGGTGTGAAATGATTTCAAATTATTACTTCATGTTTGTCTGCTGACTAATGCAGTTGAACAGCTGTTCATGTGCCTAGTGGCCATTCTTGTATCTTGTCTAGTGAAATGTCTGCTCAATATTTTTGGCCACTAAAATTTTTTTATTGTGGAAAATTTACATACTGCAAAATATGCCATTTTAATCACTCTTAAATGTACAATTCAGTCGTATTAATTATATTCACAATGGTGTGCAACTATCACTGCCATCCACTTCCCAAACTGTTTCATCAATCCAGACAGAAAGTCTATGACCATTAAGCATTAACACTTCATCTCCTGTTTCCTTCAGCCCTGGTAACATCGTAACATCTAATATAGCTTTTGTCTCTACAAATTTGCCTCTTGAGTTATTCCATATGAGTGGAATCATATAATAATTTTCCTTTTGTATCTGGCTTATTTCACTTAACATAGTGTTTTCAAGGTTCATCCACAGTGTAGCATGTACCAGAACATCATTCCCTTCTTTGGGAAAAAATATTCCATTGTACATATCCTATTTTGTCTATCCATTCATCTGTTGATGGACATTTGCCTTGTTTCTTCTTTTTGGGTATTGCTAATAATGCTGCAGTGGCCATTGAGATATACATATATACACACATACATGCATATATATATGTATATACATATATATCTGAATTCCCATTTTTAAAATTGTGTATATGACTAGAAATTGCTGACTCATGTGGTTATTCTTTTTAGCTTCTTCAGGAACCAGGAAATGCTTCCTAAGCAGCCTCACTCTTGGACATTCCTATCAGTAATGTATGAAGGTGACAATTTCTCTACATCCTCAACAACAGTCATTATTTTCATTATTATTATTACTATTATTGCCAATCTTATAGGCATAAAGTGTTACCTCACTGTGATTTTGAATTGCATACTCCAAATGACTGATGATGTTGAACATATTTTCATGTTCTTATTGGCCATTTGTGAGTCTTTCTTTGGGGAAACATCTATTCAATTCCACCACCAATTTTTTAATGTCTTTTTATTGTTCAGTCACAGAAGTTCTTTGTACAATTTGGACATTACATCCTTATCAGATATCAATTTGTAAATATTTTCTCCCACTCTGCAGGTTGTCTTTTCATTTTTTTTACAATGTCCTTTGATGTACAAATGTTTTCAATTTTAATGAAACCTGGTTTATCATCTTGTTGCCTATATTTTGATGTCACAACTAAGAGTCCATTGTCAAGTTCAAAGTTATTAAGATTTTCTCTTATATTTTCTTCTAAGATTTTTATTATTTTAGCTCTAACATTTAGGTCATTGCCCAATTTGAGTTAATTTTTGTATGTAGCATGAAGCAGGGGTCCAAATTCATTTTTTTGCATGGGGAAATTCAGTCCTAGGCCTATAGGTTGAAGATACTGTTCTTTCCACATTGAAAAGAACTGGCACCTTTTCAAAAATTAAATGACCATAGATGCACAGATTTATTTCTAGACTTGCAATTATATCCCATTGGTCAACATGTGTATCTCTATGCCAGTACCACACTGTTTTGGTTACAGTAGTTTTGTAGTAGCCTTTGAAACTGGGAAGTAGGGATCCAACAAATTAATTTTTCTTTTTCAAGATTCTTTTGGCTTTTCTGTGTTCAGTGGAATTCTGTAAAATCTTGAGGACCGGGTTTTCCATTTCTTCATAAAGGCTGTTGGAATTTTGCTACAAATGGCACTGAATTCAGAGACAATTTTGGTTAGCACTGATATCTTAAGTGGATAGGACTCATTTCCTACAAATGAATACAGGACTTCTTAGGTTATTTCAGAAATATGTTGTAGTTTTCAGTGTATAAATCTTTTATCTCCTTCACAAAATTATTCCTAAGATTTTATTTTTACATACTACTACAAATAGAATTTCTTAATTCTCTTTTCAGCTCATTCTTTGCAAGTGTACAGATGTACAAGTGATTTTTGAATGTTGATACTGTACACTACAACTTTGCTGAATTCATTCATGATCTCTAGTAGCTTTGTTGTAGATTATTTGGGACTTTATATATAGAGGGCCATATTAGCTGCTATAGAGATAGCTTTACTTTTTTCTTTCCAATTTTGATGTTCTTTATTTATTTCAACTTGTCTAAATGCTCTGGCAACACATTCCAGTACAGTGCTGAATGGCTTTGGGAAAGTGAGCATCTTTGCCTTGTTTGTGGTCAGGTGAAGTTTTCAGTCATTCACGGTTGATGCCATCTGTGAGTTTTTAAATGCTCTTTATTATGTTGAGAAGTTTCTTTCTAGTCCTAGTTTTCTGAGCTTGTTCTATTATGAAAGGTGTTGGATTTTATAAAGCACCTTTTATTTTTTGTCAGTTGAGATAATCAGGTGCTTCTTTTCCTTTATTCTATTAATGTGGTGTACTAAATTGATTTTATTATTTTGAACCATTTTTGCATTCCTGGGATAAATCCCACTTGTTTGTAGTTCATCATCCATATGCTGTTGGGTCTCATATTCTAGTATTTTGTTGAGACTTTTTAAAATCTATATTCATAAAGGATACTCACCTATTATTTTCTTCTAATGTTCTTATCTGGCTGTGATATCAGTGTTATGCTGGCCTCATAGAATGAGTTGAAAATACTCCCTCCTCTTCAATTTTTTTGGACAAATTTGAAAAGGATTGATGTTAATTCTTCTTTAAATGTTTGGTAAAGTCCACTAGTGAAGTCATTTGATCCTGGACTTTTCACTGTTGGAAAGTTTTCATTCCTGATTTTATCTTTTTGTTGTTATTGTTGAAGTTTTGTTGAGATTTTAGTTCAAAAATTATTTTTTAATTTCCCTTAAGATTTCTTATTCGGCCCAATAATTATTTGGAATTGCATTGTTTCATTTCCATAACTGGGGATGTCCAAATATCTTTGGGGATTGTCTGAGCTACCTTTCTGGTATTGATTTCTAGTTTAATTCCAGTGTGGTTTGAGAATATATTTTTTACAATTTCTATTCTTTTAAATTTAAGTTGTGTTTCATGGGCAAGAATGTGTTCTATCTTGGTTAATGTTCCATGTGAGTTTGAGTTAAAAGCATATTCTGTTTTGTGAAGGAGCATTCCATAAATGTCAATTAGATCAAGTTGACTGATAGTGCTGATCAGTTCCACTACATTCTGAATGATTTTCTGTCTGCTTGATCTGTCAATTACTGAAAAAGAAGTACTGGTATCTCCAAATATGATAGTGAATTTGTGAATTTCTCCTTTCACTTCTCTCAACTTCTGCCTCATAAATTTTGACGCTATGCTGTCAGATGAGTACGTTTAAGATTATTATTCCTTCTTAGAGAATTGACCTTTTTTTTTATTATGTGACACCCTTCTTTTACCTAATCATTTTTCTTGTTCTGAAATCTGCTTTGTTTGAATTACATAGCTACTCCAGCTTTCTTTTGATTAGTGGTAACATGGTACATCTCTCTCCATCCCTTTACTATTTTCCTATCTAAGTCTTATGATTAAACTCAATTCCTTGTAGACAAAACATAGTTATGTCTTATTTTACCTATTTTGACATTCTTTTAATAGATGTATGTAGAGTGCTCACATTTAAATTGATACGGATATAGTTGGATTGCAATCTACCATATTTGTAACTGTTTTGTATTTATGGTATTTCTTTATATATTATCCCTCACTTTTTTTTTTCATTTTAACTGAGTACTTTATGATTTTATGGCTTCTCTTAGCCTATTATATCTTTTTTAATAAATGTAATAGTTTCTTTAGTGTTTCCAATATACATTTTTAATTAATCTAGCTAATTGATTGATTGATTGATTTTTGTCTCCCCCCCAACTCCATATTTAAATACACTACACCATTCATGTGTAATACAGGGACCTTATAACACAGAATTTCCAAATTCTTTCATTCCTCATGAGATTGCTGAAATTAATCTCACTTATTATCCACATACTTTAATCAATTAATACATTATTATTAATTTGTACCTTAAGTAAACTGTTTTTAGGTCAACTAAGAATAAGGAAAATAAAAGATTTTATTCCTTCCCGAGCATTATATTTATTGTGATATAGGTCACAAGTTTCTCATCAGTATAATTATATATGAACCTGAAGAATTATTTTAACATTTCTTACAGTGCAGGAATACTGGCAACAAAATCTTTTCATTATTATTATTGAAGGGCAGTTTCACTTGATAGAGAATTCTAGTTTATAGTTAGAAGTTAATGAGTTTTTTTTCTTTTAACACTTTAAATATTTTACTATGTTGTCTTCCTGCCTGCATAATGTCTGTAACCTCTAGGCCCAACGTGGGGCTCAAATTAATGACCCTAAGATCAAGAGTCACATACTCTACTGATTGAGCCTTGCAGCTTGCAGAGCTCTGGATGGAAACTCTGCTGTTATTTTTTTTTACCATCTTGTATAAGTAATGTCCCTTTCCTCAATCTTTGGCTTTTTTCAATATTTCTTCTGTGTGTTTGGATCTATGTAGCTTGAACATGATATTCCTAGATGTAGCTTGTGTGTGTGTGTGTGTGTGTGTGTGTGTGTGTGTGTGTGTGTGTTTGGTTGGTGTTTGATTTTTATCCTTCTTGGTACTCTCTGAGATTTCTGAATCTGTAATGTCGTCTTATCATTACTTTTGGAAAATTCTCATCCATTACTTCAAATACTTTTTCTGCTCTGTTCTCTTTCTCCTCCTTCTAGTATTCTAATTATATATGTAATCCTTTCAAAAATTTCCCACAGATTCTGGATATTCTGTTTAGTTTTTCTTCCTCTCCCTTTTTCTTGTTGCATTTCAGTTTATAAAATTTCTATTGACCTACCCTGAAGCTTATTGACCATTTCCTCACCTGTATTGACTCTACTGATGATTACAAGCATTCTTCATTTTTGTTGGTGTTTTGATTTATGGCATTCCCTTTTGATGATTCTTTCCTAGAGTTCCCATCCCTCCACTTACATTATTCGCTTATTTTTGGATATTGTCAACCTTTTCCATTGGAATCCTTAACATATTAATTGTGACTATTTAAAAAGCTGTCTGATAATCACAACTATAACATATCTGATTCTAATTTTGATTTTTACTTTGTCTGTTTTTCTTGCCTTTGACATAGTTTGTAATTTATTGCTGAAAGCCAGATATGTATTGGATAATAGGAACTGGGATGAATATGTATCTTACATGAAGATTTATGTTTACATAACAGTTTACATAACAGTTACATACAGTTGTTGAGCTGTACTTAATGTTGGCTGGAGCCAACATTGAAATTCTTCGAGTGTTCTTGGCTTTGTCTCCCCTCCTGATTTGAAGTTGTCCTAAGTCCTCTTCCTCAAAGGCAGTCTACATCCTGCAGCTCTTTCAAGTTTAAATCCCTGTTACCACTCTAGAATCCTGTTAGTTTGATGGTAAAAGGTGGTAATGGGGGGGGGGACTGTGATTTAACCTCAAACCTTCAGTGGGCTTGTGTCTTTGAGCTGTGATCTTCACAAATGTTTCTTCAATGGTATAGTTCTACCCTCTCACCAAGGTGAGAGAGGAAAGAGTTGGGCAAATTCCCTTTTCCCAGCTGAGATAACAGTCTGGTAAAGTCTTTCCCCTTCAAAGAGCAGGCTTTGTTTTGGAAAATTCTTTGAATTACTTCACAGTGATAACTTTATCCATCCCTCAATTAGTGCCACCAGGAAATCTTCCGTGGATCTTCACTGTGAGAACCTGCTGATATTCAGAGGGAGTCAGTGGTAACTTTCACAAAGTCCAGCACATGAGCCTCTCCAGAGGGTGCCTTAAGTTTCCCTTTGTTATGATGTCTGGTTTCTTTAAGAGCATACAATTGAAGATCTAATTGGCTACTCTTTATAGCACCCAAATGCTCATAGGATTGTTTGGGAATCATGATTCCCTGTATGTCATGATGATCTCAGTATTTAGATGTGTGATATTAACTTCCAAATATTTGGGTATTTCAAAGGTCATATTGTTACTAATTTCTAATTTAATTCCACAGTTTCACAGACTATGTACTCTATGATTCAATATTTTGGCATTTATTCAGACATATTTTATGGCTCAGCATGTGATTTTTTTATTTGAAAACAATGAATGTGTATTCTGAAATTGGTGGGTGCAGTGTTCTATAAATGTCAATTTGGTCAAGTCATTCATTCTATATCTTTAATGATTATTTTTAGCCTATCTCTTGTATCAATTACAGAAAAGCAATTAATACCCTTCTGAAAACAGATGTCGATTCTTTTCCTTTTTTCTAAAGTTTTGTCTGTTTTTCTATATGAAATTTTTGGCTCTATTATCAGCTGTATATACCTTTAGAATAGTTTTTTTTTTTTTTTAACAGAATGAGTTAATCCCTGTATTATTATGAAATAACCCTTGTTCTTTTTAATAATATAATTTGTCTCCAAGTCTACTTATTTGTATCAATGTGGCCATATCAGCATCATCTTTGCATGATATACCTTTTCTCACCTTTTGTTTTCAACTTCTTTATTATTTAAAACATTTTTCTTGTAAATCACAAATATTGTTTTTTATTCAGCCTTAAAATCTCTTCCTTTTAACTTAAGAGTTACTACATTTACACCTAATGTAAATATTAATATGGCCAGACTTAGGTCTTTCATCCTCCTATTTAGTTGTCATTTGACCTATTTACTGTTCCTCGGCTTCCCTTTCCTGTCTTCTTTTTAGTATACCTTTGATTTTTCTTATTATATTGTATCTTTTACATTTTCATTTTTAATAGTTGCTATAGAGATTTCACTATGCATCTTTCAATGATCACAGTCTACCTTCAAGAAAGATTGTACAATATATAAAGAGCATAAACAACTTACTTTATAGTTTGATTTACCTCTGCCCCATTCCTTTTCTCTCATCTTCTATGTATGCTATAAACCCATAATACATTGCTGTTGTTTTATTTAGTGAGTGGACTTTTAATATACACTCTAACCAAGAATTTTATATTTATCCTTTCTGGTTCTGTTAATTCCTACTGACAGAACCTCAATTTCATTTACTGTCACTTCCATTTCAGACTTATGAACATTTTACTTTTTAGCACTTCTTGTAATGGAGGTTTACTAAAGATGAATTTTCTGTTTCTGTCTGCAAACATATCTATCTCATTTTCATTTTCTTTTTTTTAATTTTGAAATAACTGTAGACTTACAGGTAAGTTGCAAAAACAGTGTAGAGTTTGCAAATGTATTTTACCAATTTCCACTAGTAGCAACACTTACAAGAAAACCAAGAAACTGCCTTTCATACAATATAATGAACTAAACTACACCACATTCTAAATTAATTTCTATGCCATTTTCGAATTTCATCAGCTCCCCAGAGTGTCATTTTTCTTGTCCAGGATCTAATCCAAGTCCTCACATTGCATTCAATTTGTGAAGATCCTTAGTCTCCTCCAATAAATGACAGTTCCTCATTCTTTCTTTGACTTGCATGACCTTGAAATTTTTTGAGTATCAGTCAGTTATTGTGTGGACCATTTCATGATTTACTTTTGAGTAAATTGTACTTAGACATTTTTGTCAAGGAAACCATAGGCATGATATTGTATTCCTGTCTCAGGGATCCCATGACTACTCACTGGTTTGGCAATTACTCACAGGACTCAAAGATAGACTCATAACTAAAGTTGCTACAGCAGAGGATGATGTGCATAAAGAGTGGGAAAAAGATATAAGGCACATGCTAAATATCCCTTTGTCATCCTTGTTCAGGAAAAAGATACACAGACACATTTTTCTTTTTAGCTGTGAACTACAGGAGTATGTGTGAAATATCTTTGCTCAGGAAAGCCAGGTAGAGTCTTGGAATCCAAAATTCCTAACAGGAGCTCACCACACAGGTCCATCTCTGCCATATGGCCAGAACTTGGACCTGGTTCTAAGTAAATACCATGAATCTTCATAGTTACTTCAAACATGCCAACAACCTTGTTTATCTTGAGCCACTACTTTAGGCATATGGAATAACATCATTACCAATTATTTTTGTGATTATTCCAAAGTTTTCAGAATTTGACAAGAAGTCATTATTCTGGCTACAAAGATAAGCAAGAACTGAGCAAAACAGATCTATTACTTTAACTATATTCACAGACTTTGTAAGTGTCTTATATAAGGGGAGCACAAGATGTTAATTTGTCTTACCACTAGTTTTACTGACTCTGATCATTTAGTGAGGGCGCTGTCTGTTGGGCATTTATGCCAGAGAAAGTAAAATTTACACAAAACCTGTACATGAATGTTCACAGCAGCTTTATTCATAATGTCATTTCATTTCCTTTTTAATTGATAAATATTTTGGGACAAATATTTTGAGGCTATATTACTAGCCTGTTTCTCCTCAAATTTTTGAACACCAATTTTAGCATAATTGGTATATATTATGTAGATACTTATTTTTGAGAATTTTCTCTAGTAATTATTTAATAGTTCTCTAATTTCTTCTCCATTTGTATTTGGGGTTTCTCTGTATAAAAGAGTTGTCCCTTATCTTCCATTTATAAGTTTATTCATTAATTTGTATCAGTTTAGTCCCATGGATAATTCATTTTGTCATATGAATTATAATCTGGGGCTGTTTATTATTTGTTTTGTTGCTCAAATTATCCCAGCATTAGGCACTAGGGACTCCTTCTGTTGACATTTGTGTAGGTATTGTTTTGTCATTCCACCATCCTTTTTCTTTTTCTTTTTTTTTTAATTAATTTATTTATTTCCAGAAAAACAGTATTTATTATTTTTCACCACACCCAGTGCTCCATGCAATCCGTGCCCTTTATAATACCCACCACCTGGTACCCCAACCTCCCAACCCCCCGTCACTTCAAACCCCTCAGATTGTTTTTCAGAGTCCATAGTCTCTCATGATTCACTTCCCCTTCCAATTTACCCCAACTCCCTTCTTCTCTCGAACACCCCTTGTCCTCCATGATATTTGTTATGCTCCACAAATAAGTGAAACCATATGATAATTGGCTCTCTCTGCTTGACTTATTTCACTCAGCATAATCTCTTCCAGTCCCATCCATGTTGCTACAAAAGTTGGGTATTCGTCCTTTCTGATGGAGGCACCACCATCCTTTTTCTTTAATTACACTTCTTATCTGGAGATAATGATAAATTTGTATGCATTTGTAAGAAATACTATAGAAAGAACCGTGTACCTTTTACTCAAGCTCTCCTACATGGGAGAGCTTGCAAACTGTAGTACAATATCACAATCAGGATACTGACATGGATACAACCCACCTATCATATTTGTATTCCTCCAGTTTAATTTGTACTTATGTGTGTGTGTATATTTAGTTCTGTGCAATTTTATCACTTGTTTGATTTTAGGTATTCACCGCTATAGTCAAGAAACAGATCAGTTTCAATACCATATGATCCATTTTATAAACTCTACCTCCCTCTCACCGTTCTCCCTATCATGGTCCCTAATCTAATCCATCTTCCATCTCTAAAGCTTTATCAATTCAAAAATGTTATAAAATGGACTCACAGTATATCATCTTAAGGAAATGGCTTTTTTTTTCACTCAGCATAATTCCCTGGAGATTAATCAAAGTTGTGGTATGTATCAATTCATTCTTTTTTACTACTAATATCCCATGGTTGAGATATTCAATAGGTTTTCTTACCCATTCAGTCATCAAAGAACATCTTTTTCCCCATATTTTTGGTCTATTATGAATAAAGTTGATATAAACACTCATGTACAGATTTTTATGTGAACATAAGTTTTTATTGCTCTTGAATGAATTCTCAGAGTGCAATTTCTGGACATAACGATGATTACATGTTTAATTTTATGTAAGAAACTGTTGAACTGTTTTCCTGAGTGGCTGTACAATTTTACATTCCTACAAGAAATGTATGAGTTATCTAGTTTCTCCTTATACATGTTTAAGCACCTCCCCATATTCCGACTTCACAGAATGTAAAAGGTTCGCCTTGTACTTTCCATGTCTCAATCCTAGAATCAATTTCTCCAACAAGTTCTGGTTCCTTTTATTGCAAAATGGCATTTTCTCAGTATCTGAGCTCTAGCTATTCTTACTGCTCCTAGGCTCTTTCAGCAAAGAGCTATGGAGAATTTAAATACCTGTGTGGGTACGTACAGTGTGACATATATTTCTTTCTCTGTATATATATTTTAAAAAGCCATGCATAGTACATACTGACATCTTTGATTGCAATCCAATATTACAAGTTTTATTCCACTGTTTACTGCTTATTTTTAAATTCTTTCTAAATGAGAAACCTTGTTCTCCTTACCTATTATACATACATTTACTTGCTTACTCTTACTACACACATAAAATAGAGCATTTGTAACCTATATATTTATGTAAAACAGAATTACTAATTCGACCACCCTATTTCACTGTAGATTTTTTTGCCTTTAGCCTTATAACGGTCAAAATGAAATAGTCAAAAGACTGCTTCCCAACATTATTTGGGTTAGTTCTTTTATTCCCTGTACCTTCAGTGTGCTTATGTTATTCATGTATACACTACATTTGCAGTAAAGTTGGGTTAATTGAATACTGTTGAGATTCCATTTTGTTTTCCTTACAACATGGTTAATTTTAACTATCTTCTCTAATTATACAAGCTGCTATGCTTCGAGAAGTTATCACTCCATCCTCACCCCTACTAACCTGTCCCCCATTATCCACTCCTTTCCAGCACTTTCCCAGGCCCCTGTAAGTATCCAATCTCTAGTATCTGGTGTAGCTTTTCTGTATTTCTTTTGCACAAAAGACTGAAATGTATATTATTAGGCCCTCTCTTTCTCCCTTGAATGGTGGTACACTATAGCTACTCTTATTTTGCTTGTTTGTTTTAACCCATTAGCATATTCTAGAAGTTATTCAAAATCTGCTCATAGAGATCTATCTTATTTTTTTTTACAACTGCTTAATACTTCTTTGTGTGGATATACTATTTATTCAACCACCACTCTCCTATGCATGGACATTTTGATTACTTCCAATATTTTATTGTTACAAACAATGCCACAATGAATAAGCTGTGCATATGTATGTTTGTATTGCTAGAGGTGTATCATTTTTGTTTTTAAAAGATTTTATTTATTTATTTATTTATTTGAAAGGGGAAGTATCAGCAGGGGGGAGGAGCAGAGAGAGAAGCAGACTCCCAGCTGAGCAGGTAGCCCAATGCAAGGCTCGATTCCAGGGTCCTGGGATCATGGCCTGAGGCAAAGGCAGACGTTTAACCAACTAAGCTACTCCAGGCACCCCAGTTAGAGGTGTATCTTAAGGTTATAGTCTTAAAGTGAGATTTATTAGTCAGGGGTAAGTACATATGTAGTTTAAGGAGATATTTTCAAGTTTTCTTTCAAAAGGGCTGAACCAATTTGTATTTCCAACTGCACTGTATGAGTGTCTGTTTCTCCACATTATTGCCAGGAGAATTTTGTCAATCTAATAATTATTTCTCCAAATTGATTTTGCAAATTAGCTCTTTATATCTGTTATTTTTCTTTCTCTCTCTCTTTATTTCTTTTTTAGTCTTTTGTCCCTTTTTTTTTTTATGTCATTGAACTTATCAATCTTTTACGGCTCAGGATTTTGGATCATATTTAGATCACATTCCCCTAAACAAAGGTTAAATAAGAATTCATCTTCACTTTCTTGTAGTACTTGAAATTTAGTCTTGTATATGGTGTGATATATGGATATAATTTTTAACTTCTTGCAAATTGCTACCCTCTTGTCCCAGAATTATCTATCTATTTTTACCACCAGTGATTTGAATTACCTTTAAAAAATTTTTTTTTTCTAGAAATAGAATTTTAGCTTGACAGTATTTTTTATTCTATCTAAGCTCCTTGAAAATGTCACTTCATTGCTTTCTAGTTTCTATTGTTCTTGGTGAAAAACCATCCTAAGTTGCATTACTATCCCTACATGTACACTCTGTTTTATTTTCTCTGATGTTTTAAAAGATTCTCTGTCTTTCTTTATCTCTCCCTATCTCTATTTTAAATAGCAGTTTGTATGTACATGTACGTACATGTGGCTTTATTTCCACTTATCTTTCTTGGGATCACCAGCCCTAGGTCTTTAGTTTGATATCTATATTAGAAAGGTTTGGGGGTGGGGCGCCTGGGTGGCTCAGTGGGTTAAAGCCTCAGCCTTCAGCTCAGCTTATGAACTCAGGGTCCTGGGATCGAACCCCGCACTGGGCTCTCTCTCAGAGAGGAGGAAGCAGGCTCTCTGCTTCCTCCTCTCTGCCTACTTGTGATCTCTGTCAAATAAATAAATAAATAAATAAACCTTTAAAAAAAAAAAAAAGAAAGAAAGAAAAAAAGTTTTGGGGCACGTGGGTGCTGGCCTCGGCTCAGGTCATGATCCCATGGTCCTGGGATCAATCCCCACATCAGACTCCCTGCTTGGCAGGAAGCCTGCTTCTCCCTCTCCCACTCCCCCTGCAAAGCCTGCTTCTTCCTCTCCCACTCCCCCTGTTTGTGTTCTGTCTCTCGCTGTCTCTCTCTGTCAAATAAATAAATAAAATTTTTTAAAAATGTTTTTAGCCATCATTTATTCAAATAATTTTCTGCTTTCCTTTCAGGGACTCCAAGTACATGCATGTATGACTTCTTGATATTATTCCACAAATCTCAGTCACTCTGTTTCTTTTCCTATTTTCATGAAAATGAAAATATCCACACAAAGACTTACACATCAATGTTCTTAACAGCATTGGTCAAAATAGCCAAATCTGGAAGGAACCCAAGTGTTCATCAACCGGTAAATGGATAAGCAAAATAAAATGAGATACTCTTTAGGGTAAGAAGCAATAAAAAGGAAAGAAGTACTGATATATGACACAACATACTTACCTAAGTCTGGGGGTAGGGAGATGCGAATGGAAAATAATGATATATGAGCATATGAGTTTTTCCTTATATTTTTTCTCCCCTTTTACTTTTTCAGGCTGCCCCTGACCTGCTAGAGCCGTCTTCTCAACCTGAATCTTCTTTCCTGAATCATAATTATTTTTTAAATGTGTTTCCGCTATTGGACAAAAGCTCCTAAGGGCACTGACTATGCTAGATACAGACATATATATTACATATTATGTATGTTTTATATATATATACACATACATGTGTGTGTGTGTATATATATATATATATATGCATATATATATATATGCATCTGTGTGTCTTTGTGTATGCATGCATATGTACATAAAACAATTTCTTTATCCATCAATGGGCTTCTAGGTTGTTTCCACATCCTGACTATTCTAAATAATGTTATAATTAACACGGAGGTGAAGATATCTTGTTGAGTTCATGCTTTTATTTTTATTTTTGGATAAATACCCAGAGAGGGAATTTCTGGATCTTATGCTAGTTTTATTTTTAATTTTTTGAGGAACCTCCATTCAGTTTTCCATAGTGGCTATGCAGTTACATTCCCACTAATGGTGCACAAGGGTTCCCTTTTCTCTGCATCCTCACCAACACTTGTTATTTCTTTTCTCTAATAGTCATTCTAGCAGGTATGAAGTGATATCTCATTGTGGTTTTGAGTAGCATTTCCCTAATGACTAGTGACATTAAGTATCTTTTCATGTACCTATTGGCCATCTGTTTGTCGTCTTTTAAAAAAATGTTAATTCAGATCTGTCTCTTTTTTTTTTTTTCTTTAAGATTTATTTGCTTTAGAGAGATAGTACATGTGAGTAGGAAGACAGGCAGAGGGAGAGGGAGAGAAAAACTTACACAAACTCTCTTCTGAACACAGAGCCCCAGCACAGGGCTTAATTCTAGGACCCTGAGGTCATGACCTGAGCCAAAATCAAGAGTTGGACGATTAAGTGACAGAGCCACCCAGGTGCCCATTACTTTTGCTTTTAGCATCAGATTAAAAAAAAAAAAAAATCATTGCCTATGTCAAGAAGCTTACTGCCTATACTTTCTTCTAGTAATTTTACAGTTTCAAGTTTTCCATTTTTTTCTCACACCTTTTTAAAATTTATATTTATTCTTTTTTATTTTATTTGAGAGAGAAAGAGTGTGTGTGCATAAGTTGGGGAGAGGGGAACAGGGAGCCCAACGCAGGGTTCAATCCCAGAACCACGACCCAAGCCAAAGGCAGATACTTCACTGACTGAGCCACCCTGCTTTTATTTTATCTGATTGTATTTCATGTTAGATACTTTTTTTTCCTTAACCTGTTTTGGGTTCACTGATTCTTTCTACTGTTAAATCTAGTCTGACCATCTAATGAACTGTTTATTTATTTTATTTTATTTTTCAATTTTAGCATTTTTATTTGATTCTTTTTCAATAGTTTGCATGTCTCTGCTGAAATTTCCCACTGGTTCATACATTTGTCCACCTTTTCTACATCCTATAGCACCTTAAAAATCACAAGTAAGTTTTCCGTTGGATAACATCAACTTTGGAATCAGCACTGGGCCTGCTTCTATTGACCATTTCTTCTGTTGTCTATGGGTCATATTTTCCTTGGCTCATACACATTGTAGTTATTTATTTTATATTTTTTAAAAGCACACACTGATGTAAATAATATTCACCCTCAGAAAAAGGTCACATTCCATGTTGTGCCAGGCTCCTAGATTACTTGGTTAATTTTATTCAGTTCTCCAATGCCTTCAAATATTTTGTTGGTAAAATCAGGGCTTTCTTTCCTCTATGACTTAAGATCTGAGCATTGGTGAGTTTCCAGTTCTCGTTATGATTTAAAGTTGAGCCACCATCCTAACCATAAAAGATCTCCTGTTCTGCGTTATAGCTGGCTGCCAGCTTATTAAGCAACTGTGGAGTCCTCATTGCTTTCTGATATCACTATCAACTTTCTGTATCTCTGAAGAGATACCTTGCATTTGATGAAGGCCTTTAATGCCTCAAAGAAATTTCTCTCCACAAATAAGTGAAACCAAATTATTGCTCTCTCTGCTTGACTTATTTCACTCAGCATAATCTCTTCCAGTCCCATCCATGTTGGAGGACATGGGGAGTTAGAGAGTAGGGGGTTGGGGTAAATTGGAAGGGGAGGTGAATCATGAGAGACTATGGACTCTGAAAAACAATCTGAGGGGTTTGAAGTGGCGGGGGGGGGGGGGGGGGGGGGGTACCAGGTGGTGGGTATTAGGGAGGGCACGGATTGCATGGAGCACTGGGTGTGGTGAAAAAATAATGATACTGTTATACTGAAAATAAATAAATTAAAAATATATATATATATTAAAAAAAGGGGGATTTCTCTCAGTTCTCTTGTCTTTTCCCCAAGCCTTTGGTAGATAAATTCCTAAAGAGGATCAGATGAATTTCTCTCTGCTCTCATGCTCTTTCCTTGTCTATGGAGAGTGGCTGACTTACATTTGTTTCAGGAGATGTCTCTCTCAATTCTTCTGTTCTGTCTCCTGGTGTTTAGTTTATTATCCCTGAGCCCTTGGTGAATTATTACATAAATTCTTACAGAAAAATTGGAAGGTAGTAGTAATTCATTCAATGGCTAGGGTACAATGGAATTCTAATCTGTCATTACTGTCTAAATTCTATTTTACTTAATTTTTTGCCTGGTTTCTCCTTTTTCTTATGTATGGGAGATTAGGCTTTCCAACACCCTGTCAGATGAGAACATCCATAGGTTTCCGTTCTTCTTCTTCTTTTTTTTAAAGATTTATTTATTTATTTGAGAGAGAAAGAGCACAGTGGGGGTGGGGGGAGGATGAGGGAGAGAAATACTCAAGCAGACTCCCTGGTGAGTGTGGAGTCCTACATGGGGCTTGATTCCAGGACCCCAAGATCATGGCCTGAGCCAAAATCAAGAGTCGGATAGTCAACCGGCTGAGCCACCATGTGTTGTTTTGTTTTGTTTTTTAAAGATTTATTTATTTAGGTTAGGAGGGAACTCCTTTCTTCTAAAAGATCTGTCATTTTCTGGAAGCTTAGTTACTTTATGTTTCTTTGTATCATATTTAAGCTCTTTAGTTAAAAAAGAAATTATGATTTTGTAGCTTATCCAGATTATTTTGGTTTGTTTTTAAAAGATTTTATTATTTGACAGAGGAAGAGACAGAGAAAGAGGCAACACAAGCAGGGAGAGTGTGAGAGGGAGAAGCACGCTTCCAGCTGAGCAGGGAGTCCGACTGGGGTTTGATCCCAGAACCCTGGGAACATGACCTGAGCCAAAGGCAGATGCTTAACAACTGAGCCATCTGGGTGCCCCCAGAATACTTTGGTTGTTAAAATAAGAGTTGTAGTCTCTTGTGTTTTCTACTTGCCAGGTAAATCAAAGATATGCCTCCTTGGAGATATCCATGACGCACTCACTCCAGCACTTCTCTCACCTTGCATCAACAGCTAGGGTAAGAAGGAATGGGGATTGCCTTTGACATCACCCACAAACACTATGAAATTCTCATTTCCCTTTAAATGTTCTTGTACTTACTTTTTCTTGATATATTTATATCTGTAAACTTTACAAACATGTAAACTGTATGTTCACTGTGCAATGTGTGAAGCATCACTTCTTTTTGAAAAATAATTCCCAATCCCCATAATTAGTTGTGACCTCATTTGAATTAGTTGTTCACAACTCTACGCAATGGTTACTACAGCATGTAATGATGTCTTTATACTTTCCCTAGAGATATATTTTTAGCTCTGTACTTCTAGACCCAGAAAATTTAATTAAGATATTATCTGAGTATTTATATATAATATGGGACCACTCATGTTTTCACAGATGGTTCCCCTCCATCCACAAATGTCTATATTTATTGTTGGGCTGTATGAATCTTGTGGCAGCCTCCTCACAATGTCTTACTTCTGTCAAACGCCTGTTTGATTCCCTATTGTTTTAGAGATACCTGTAGAACTGTGCATGTGCCTGCAATAGAACATTTAGTGCTTCTCCGGCCTGTGTGAGTGTCACTGGAATATTTGGCCGTGTTTGCCTCCCCTGACCAGAACTGGAGTGCCTGAGGTCGGGAACTGGTCCCCTTCAATTGCATATTCTGGATTTTCAAAAGTCAGGGTTCCTACCTGTATCCATGCAGCTTGCACACAACACCAATGTGCCTGATCAGTATGGCAAATCAGGGCTAAAAATGACTGCTAGCTCTAATAATCAAGCTTTGTGCCCTGGGCCAGGGCTTGAAGAAAGGTATGAGTTACTATTTTTCTGTCAGATAAAATCTTTATTCCACAAATTATCTTTGTGTAGGTGGTGCCTTTTTTTTCTTAATTCCATAAAGGCACACTAACCTTGAGTGCAGTCCATTATGAATAGTAGGTACTCAATACACAATTTTTAGTTAAACTGAATCCCACAAAGAGCTTCAAAAAAAGCTCTACCTCTTTGTTAGTATTCTTGGAGACCAAATATGCTGTCAGGAATCCTTAAACTTCATTTTCTAAAAAGTCCCTTCCATGAACATGAGGGCATCTGCTGTATTCCCAGGCAATTAGATCCTCTGTCCTCTACCCATGCCAACAAGTACCGGAGACATGAAACATACATTCTCATAAAGAGTATTCTCATCATTTATTCTCTGTGTATATCTGATTTTCTCAAGATCAACTGTAAAACAACAGAGTCCCTCCTACTGACCCTTTCTTTAAGGATCTGTTATATAATAAATCTACATAAAAGAACATTAAAAGATATACCTTTATTTTTGATACTTGTATACAGCTGTGTCTCAATAAAAGCTATGACTGTGGCTAATTCCAAAGGCTGTTAAACCTTGAGCTATTTATAGAATCTTATATACACATTTGCTCACAGACTGGATCCATGAGATAACAACTCCATAATGAGTTGCAAGAAAGCACATTTACTGCTTATCTACTAAGCTTCATTTACCGTATCAGATATGAGTATATATAACGAAGAAGATGACCCAGGCCCTGCCCACAGAAACACTATAGTTGGTTACAATGGAAGTGGGGAAGAGAGTATCCCATTCTTTGTGGCAAGAACTGCATGGTAGTAGCTTCGAACCCCATCATCTGCTTTCATAGACAGCTGACAGATTTGAATCAGAATTCCATGGGAAAGAAGATTCTCTTGAAAAGGCCTAATTTCTGCCTGAGCTATAGATTCAACTGCTTTCTGATTTCTTGGGTCTGCATTCCAGCAGTTATCTCTACATCTCTGCCCTACTTGTCTACATCCTCCCCTACTCTTCCTGATTGATGCTCCAAAACCATCCCTTTTCTTAGCCCGTACATTTCTTTTAAGGCTCTCATCACTCATGAATCACAACCTTCTAAGTCATCTCGCTGAATCTAGGCATGATTTCCTACGCAGACAGTGTCATACTTCTAAAATCCAAATCTGACCACATTACTCCTCGACTCAAAACTTTCAAATTCGTTATAGAATGAAACTGAACTCTTTAGGACGGCTACGTTTCTTTATAATTGGACTGAGTTCAGTCACTCTTGTCCCACTTCCCCATCTCTCTTTTTTAAATAGCTTTATTGAGGTATAAGTGATACACAAAGAACTGTACATACTGAATATGTACAGTGTGATGACTGTAGACATGTAAATACCTGTGATGCCATCACACACAATCCTTTTGTGTGTGTGTGTGTGTGTGTGTGGTAAGAACACATGACCTGAGATCTACTTTTAAAAAAATTTTTTGAGCACTGCCTGGTATACATCCTGTGTGCTAATCGTTGTCCAATTGTCTGCTTCACAAGGAACTCCGTGTGGGACACCTTGTTACTAATAACATTTTTTAAAATTAAATTTATTTATTTATTTTCAGAAAAACAGTATTCATTATTTTTTCACCACACCCAGTGCTCCATGCAATCTGTGCCCTCTATAATACCCACCACCTGGTACCCTGACCTCCCACCCACCCCGCCACTTCAAACCTCTCAGTTGTTTTTCAGAGTCCATAGTCTCTCATGATTCACCACCCCTTCCAATGATTAGCACACAGGATGTATACCAGGCAGTGCTCCTGGAATCAACAATTGGGCAAGGGCAGATGTGTATTAAGAAATTTGGCCTCCTCTAAAGAGAGATTGTCCCAGCTCCCAGGGGTAACTCCCCCCCCCCCAGTGATCTGGAGTGATTGACTATTCATGGAGGGCCTCATAGAACACAACTCATAGTTTATGCTAATGAAATGACTCAGAATGAGGGTTGGCCATGCCAAAGAGACCAGGCATGTGAAGAAAATGCTGGAGCTTTGTGGAAAGAGATATCAGCCCAGCCTCAGGAGGGAGGCTGGAAATTGAACTGAGCCATGTAGGCCATATTTCAACTAATCATAGCTACGTAGCAAAGCCTCAATAAAAATTTTGGACACTGGAACTCAGATGAACTACCTGGTTGTAACCGTTTTGAGTACTGTCACAGATATTGTCCCAGGAAAAGGTAACGGGTCTGAACTCCAAGGAAAGAAGACAACAAAAGGCTTCACATATGGGATGTTCTAGATCTTGTATTATGTGTATTTTCCTTTGGCTGAATCTAACTTGTATCTTTTTGCTGTAATTAAGCTGCAATCATAGTATACTGAAAAAAAAAAATTTTTTTTTGAAGTATACAATACACCACACTGTTAATTGTAAGCAGTGTAAGGAAGATCTCCAGAAATTTTTCAGCTTCCATAACTGAAAACTCATTTCCTACTAAATAACAATTCCCTGTTTCCTCTACGACCACTACTGCAGTCCCTGTTTCTGTGAGTTTGACTACTTCAGACACCTCAGGTAAGGGGAATCATGCAGTATTTGACCTTCTGCAGCTCGTGTATTTCCCTTAGTGTAAGTCCTCCAGGTACCCGTTTATTGCTGCAAATGGTAGGATTTTCTTCTCTCTGGTAGGCTGACTAACACTCTACTGTATATCCATAACATATTTTCTTCACCCATTCGGGGACACGTCAGCTATTTCCACGTTGTGGCTACTGTGAATAGTGCTGCAATGAACATTTTCCACCATCTTTTTTTTTTTTTTTTTTATCTCCTCTCCTTATCCCTACCTTGCTACCTTTTTACTACCGTTACACATCATAATCTCTTGTCTCTTAGTGTTTGCAAGAAACATCCCCTTTCTCCATTACCACCTAGTAACCTAATCCTTACTTACAATATTCAGCCAAGCTGTCATTTTCTCTCCGAAATCCTCCCTGATAAGAAATTCTACCTCATCCCACACACTTTAATCGGTTTCCCTCATCTGTGGTCTCATAACATCTTACTTACACCTTAATAATAATGCCTCCAACACGGTGTGTGTTGCGGCATCTGTCTCCCGCAAAGACTGTAAACACCTTGAGGATAGAGATTGTGCCTTTTTATCTTCCTTTTTATCTTACAGAGCCTGGCACATAAAAGATTCTCCATAGATATTTGACAAATAAGTAATTTAATTATTTTCTACATTTTATCTGAATCTTATCCTATTCTTTAAAAGGTTCCTCTGTTGTATGGAGAACAATGCGGCAGTAAGAACGGAAGGCTTATTTAGACAACCGAAAAACAAAAACGATCGTCTATTTTATAATCCAGTTCAATGGCTTGCAATCACTCTTAAACCCACTGCTTAGGCAAGCAACTGCGTATGAAGCATTGTTTGCAGGCTGCGAGAAACAACTCTACAACGCAGGCAGTATGGAGACGCCATTGAGCATCAGTAGCTTCAGACACATACACACACACACACACACACACACACACACACACATAAATGCATGCGATACTGTACTGAACGTGTATTTCACCCCCCCCCCCGCTCTCCTTTCCTTCAATAAACATTTAATGATGGTCTGCTGTGTACTAATGCTGTGCTCAGTGATGGGACAGAAAGGTGAACAGACATGGATCCTACCACTGTGGAACTTCAGTGTTCCAGAATGCCTTCCATCAGTAAGCACGCTTGTCTCCTTGGAAACTCAGAATAATGCTTTCTTCCCTGGACGCCCTGCCTGGCTCATAGAGGAAAGGTTGGGTATTTCTGCGACTGAGTACCTCTACTCGGAAATGGAATTGTTAACTTGTTCTCTTCCCCACCTGACTGTCAGTTGAAGGGATGGTGAAGTGTCTTTTTTTGTTTTTTGTGGCCCCGGTACTCAAACAGTGGCCAGTGCAAGGGAGGCAGTAAATCAACATTTTTTAAATAAATAAGTGAAGAGAGGATCACCCGGCATTAGGCGAGGCACTCGCTGCGCTGAAAAGTACATGTTTCACCATTAATAACCAGTCTATGACACAGTGTCCTGCTACTTTAAAGACAATTTTGTAAGATCAAGGTTTCACCTCAAAGGGAAAAGGATGCCATTTTAACTCTTTGAAGCTGCATCTTTAACATGCATATTTTCATTTTCTTCTCAGAATAAGAAACAGACCTTAGAATTCACGGCTTTCCTGCTGTCAACTTCCTTATTAGGTAGTCTTTAGGCTACTAAAGCCTGACAACCTGTTATTAGTCCATTAATAACTATGCCATTGATTTATACACCGTTTTAATGTGCCCTCTTTGTGGTAAGTTAATGTACCTCAGGAAAAAAAACAAAAAACAATGTTTGTCGAACATATAATAGAGTCTGTTTCCAAAGCAGGCCTATAGCGAGAAGGCAATAGGAGCCAAGCATTCATCCCAGAAATGTAAATGTTAAATACTTCGAAAACACCCTTAAACTTCTTAAGAGAATTTTGACTTTTCTACATTCAGATGAGCTAAATAACAATTCCAGGCAGACTGGATACCAATTTTCTACACAGAATTATTGGCAAGGTTAAAAAAAAAAATGAAGATGGGGTGATATCAAGAAACTGGTTTTAAAATGTTAAATCATGTTTGAAAACGTATTGTGTGCTTTTAGATTAATACCTTCTAATAGAATTTGAGTGCTTGTAACAAGGATCTCTAGGGATTAGGAAAACCCTTAATGTAGGACCTCAACTGAAACTGAGTCCAGTGTAGGGATATCTAAATTTTTCATAAGCCCATTGAGTCTTACATATCTAAAGAAGAACAAGGTGACAATAATTGTGCTAGAAAATGCAGTGATAGCTTCATTTAATATTGGTGAGTTAAATGTATATGTTTATCTTTACTCTTTTCCCAGAACCTCATTAAAATGACTACAAAGGCCTTTTTTTTTTTTTTTAAGGAAAAACACAAGATGTGAAGCAAACAGAAAAAGATGGCAGTTGAGAGAGGCTACTTTATCAGAAAGATCTCCCTGACCACTCTTTAAAACTTGAGAGACTGTGGACTCGGGGAAACTGAGGGTTATAAAAAGGAGGGGAGTAGGGGGTGGGGTGACTGGACGATGGTATAAGGAGGACGCGTGTTGTGATGGGCATTATACGCGACTAATGAATCATTAAACACTACGTCAAAAACTAATGATGTATTATACATGGACTAAATGAATATAATAAATAAATAAATCAGTAAGGAAATAAATAAATAAAGTAACACAAAACAAAATATAATAGCAACCCAAATCCCCATTCCCTAGCTTGATTACACTGTTCATGTCTCTATATGGTACTTACATCATAAATAATCTAAGAAGATCATGAGGGAGTCAGTAAACAAAAGAATGAGGCGTCTCTAGCCAGGTCACCCTTAGAAATCCAGGTGTGCGTGGATGTCTCAGCAGGAAGCATGGCTCCAATGTAGAATCCAAACAAATTTCAGTCTTGAGGAGCAACTGGAGACGGCAGGGTGGGCAAGGTAGGACCCTATTTATTAAGACCAATACTCAGGTGCAGGGAAACAAGGCAAAGCCTGATTAGGCTCAGAAAGAAGGCCCAAGTACAGGGCCAGATAGGAGCAGGTGTGCTGATGAGAGGTCCTGCCTTGGGGAAGAGTGGGCTTTAGAGTCTGGAGTAGAGGACCCACAGAAAGACTTAAGTACCCTCAATTTTTAGAAGTGCAGAGGTGAGTTAGATAGAGCCTGGCTCCTTTCATTACTATATACCGATTATCAAAGAAGTTTATAAGTGCTAAAAGGAATAAAAGAAAAAAAAAAGTTGACAGAATACGAAACAATGCTCTATGTGAAATTTTTCTCATTTATAAGTAGACACATCTCTTTACTCATTACTCTGTATCACAAGGATCAATTTACTTTTCTGCTTCTTCCACTATAAATTAAATTCCTTTTAAAAGGCTGATTTGGGGGGGGAGGGTGTTCACAAAAGTCTATTGAGTTTCCTAGAGCCCTATTGCCTCATCCCTGAAAGAAGACACCCTGGTTTATATTATTTGAATTCTTTATAGGACTGTTTGTCGACCCTAATATGAAATCACCTGCGGACCTTTTTAAAAGGCAGATTCTGATTCAGTACCTCTGAAGTGGGGCCTAAAATTCTGCATATCTAACAAGTTCCCGAGGGATACCTGTGCGGCTGGTCTGAGGACCACATTTTAAGTGGGAAGGTTTTATATGACCTCAGTCATAGAGGAGAACTTGTTTATTTGATCCATTCCCTCGCCTTTATAACCAGATCGTATCGTCCCTGTTGTACTAGGCCACCCCTCCCGGGTTCCAGAAGAGCCCTGCCTCGCAGCACCCAGCATAATGATCTGGTGAATCGTGATGGCAGGCATACCCTCAGCCTCCCTGCCTCCCTTCTGCGGTTCTCTCCCTTCCTTCCTGTCCTTGGATGCTCCCCCAGGTCCATTTCCTACATGGTATTTCTTTCAAGATAGAGACTGAGTCATCCATAAATGCAATAGGTTCAATAATCTAAACCCAAACAAAGTGAACAGAGAATTTCAATAATTTCACAAATCATCTCAAAGTAGCAGGTCTTGAAAAAAATCTTTGGCAGCCCCCCCCCCAACACACACACATAATACGAGTCACTGCCTTCAAAATGCCAATACCCAGACTTCCTATCTGTGATTGCAAAGTGTCCCGTGTCTGTATCAGGCATGATGTGTGTCGCTGTCACATGCATCAGATGTGACAGCACCAAAGGGTTCTCAGGACAGCTCTGAAAGAAAAGCTAACTTGTGTATTAAAATAATAATACTTAGCAATAAACAAAATAAACGTATTGATGTTAAGTTACTCATTTTAATGGATTTTGAAAACATCTTCCCTGGTGTTACCAGCACAATTCTGTTTTTCCAGAAAGCTAATCTTGGATAAAAGTTGGGTAAGTTTCAACTGGACAAGGAGGACTTCAGGTGACTCTGCTCGGTAAGGAATATTCTCACGGAATCTTCCCATTGGCCTTTCTTTAGCAAATCTCTTGTAGAGCCTGAGGTACTCCCCATAGGAATGACTTGGATGTCACAGAGAGCAGAAAATGGATCACCAGAGAGCGAGGAGACAACATGCAGGGGAAGGGACGCAATGGCTGAGGCTTTCATACGGACTCACAGTAACTGAAATCATAAGGCTAATGACCGTCCGAGCTCAACAGGCCTGTCACTGTAGCCACAATCCTATGAATGACTTGCCTTAGGATGCTGTTTCCCAAAGCCCGTTAGTATGTGTTTTTTCACCTGATCACACAGTCACTCTGTGAAGGATTCAGGGCAGGTCTTCTGAACCAGTATTATAAAAAAAGGAAAAGAATGCCCAACCGAAAAGTGACCACACAGCTGAGAGCTGGTAAAATTGGGATTCAGGCTCAGGCCTCCTAATTCTGAGGCCAGTGCTCTCCCCCGACCTGCTTGGGCTGCCAGCTCTGTCAGCCGTCAGTAAACAGAGTTATGGCGTGAAGAGGAACATAGGTTGGTGGGTTTCTCATAAACCGAGACTTTTCTAGATGCAGAGATGAGATGTGAGAGCAAGTTCAGAAACCCCAAGATGAGCAGGATGTTAGCAGAGGGGGGTTACCAGAGGGAGAGACGCCTTAACAAGTGTTCCTCAGTAAGAGCCCGTAAGGACTAAGTCCGGCAAGGAGGGCTGGGGGCAGAGGAAGCAGATTACTGCGATACTTTGAGTTACCAACTGACGAAGAAGCGAGATAAGCACTGGTGGATTTTTTTTTTTCTAAATACCACAGCAGAAATATTGTACAAAATATGATACACATTTTATGGAAATAGAGAGGTTCAACAGTAACTGATGAGGTCTCACCTAGAGACCCTTTACCAGCGCACCCGCACCCGCTCCTGGGAATGTTGGCTGCTAATAGTTCACAGATGAAAGCTCCTGCTGAGAGGTGTTCTCACTGAATGAAAGCCCCCTCCCCCAGAAATACTGAGGAGGTTATGCCTTCCCACAGAGGTGTTCTACTCCGGGACTGACTGACACGGGGTACAAAAGAGCTGCCCCCTTGCCTCAATATGGAGTAACTCTGTAGAGCCATTCATAGGCCAGGGCTTCCTCGGATCAGGGATTAAGTTGAGTCTAAATTCAAATGAATCTGCATCATTACTCAACCACTTCCTCTGTCCTACCTTGCCTGCCTTCCTCATCCCCTTACAGGTTTTACCTCAGTGCCTCCCCAACAATAAATTACTCATACGAGCATGCCCATGTTGGACTCTACTTCCAGGCAACAAGTCCCCAGATCAGGAGCAATGTGTTAATCCAGGGGAAGAATATCCCCTTTCCCAAATACCGACCCAAATCTCCATTTATAATGTAGCAGGAAAATGAAATCTACAGATTTCTGTGTCTATCCAATACTTATTTTTCTCTTTCTTGATGAAGGGCATAGTGTGCTATGTTATGCTCTGGGACAGATTGTGGTGTATTAATGATAGCAGATACCTATTTGGCTGTGTATGATGTGCTGGGCTCTATGACAAAGGCTTTAGTATTATGGCATTTAGCTCTCCCAACAACTTTCTGAGGTCGGTTCTATTGTTATTTCCCCACTTTATAGTGAAAGGAACTGCGACCTAGAGAGACTAATTAGTCTGCCCCAAGGTCACATACTTGGCAAGAGTCAGAACTAGGATCTGAACCCAGTTCTTGTGACCCTAGAGCCCAAGCTCTTAACCATCATATTGTATTTTCTCCTTAAAAGCCAGATGTACACAAAATGATACTGACATGCTCAAGTAAATTGAAAAGTTCTTCACAAACTGTCTACTTTGTCTGCTGACTTGAATAAACCATGAAATTCTCCACCAATCTAGTTAACTGCAATGTTTCAAGCCCCTCCTGCCTAGAGGAACCTGGTTGAAGGTCATACTTGCCTGGGGCATTTCTCAGGGGGAGCTCAGCTCTGAAGGCTGGGATCTCCTACGCCAGTTCCCCAGAGGCAGTTCCTAGCTCAGGTACTAGAGGCGGCTGGTGTCTCAGGCTGGACTAGCACTATAAGGTGAGTACTCTGAGAAGCAGAGCCCAAGGCAGGATTGAAGTAAGATTTAGTTTATTTGGAAGGTGATTCCAGGAAGTATCTGTAGGGGAGTATCTGCAGGTAAAAACAGGTCAGAAAGAATCTCTAGGAGACTAGAGAATACATTTCAGAATTGATCCATCCTAGGAGCAGGGAGGCTGAGGTATGTATCTGCCAATTCCCATGTGTCATTGGCTGTTGTCTGCTCCCAGGGGTGTTTAGTCCCTGGGACTTCTGGCTACCAGGCAAGGAGTCTTGGCATTCTCTGCAGCCTGAAAAAGCACTCAGAGAGTTGTGGTATTTTCTGTAAGAAGCCATTCACATGGAAGGAAACCCACATGACATTCATGGGTGTCAAGGGAATTAGGAGAGGCGCTGGCAGCATCTGTTAGAGATGACAAGACTGAAACTGGGTCATGCATGCCAGGGCTGGAGGGGGGAGGGGAGACACAGGATGGAGCCAAGACTCAGCTGGGACGATGGCACAGAGAGAAGGCACAGAGCAAGCAAACCCCAGAGGCCTGAAGTGACTTTGAAGAAGTCTGCCAGTGGCCGCTGAGAAATACCCAACCTGTATCGGTGTATCGGACCCATTTAACAGGGACACATATGGCAGAAGGTCAGGATAGTGAGTGGTAACTCAGTTTTTTAAGATTTTTATTTATATATTTGTCAGAGAGAGAGAGAGCGAGAGCAAGCAAGTACAGGCAGACAGAGGGTTAAGCAGAGACAGAGAGAGAAGCAGGCTCCCTGCCAAGTAAGGAGCCCGATGTGGGGCTCCATCCCAGGACGCTGGGATCATGGCCTGAGCCAAAGACAGCTGCTCAACCGACTGAGCCACCCAGGCATCCCTGGTAACTCATTTTCACCAGTGTCTGTGCCATCTCTAAGACCATCTCTGTAACATGGCAATAATACCTATCTACTTCCAGAGTGGGAAGATAAATATCCCTAATCCTTCTGGAAGAAAATAGGCTCATTCCCCACAAAGGTACTCCTAACCAGAAAAGAAAATACCTCACACACATGAGATGCATCAGATTTGTGCAAGTGTGTGTGCTGTGCATACCAATTCCATTTTGGTTTCAAGTCTAAGGAGAATGTTCCAGAACCTGAAGTGAAGCCCACTAGAGAACATTGCCTGTGCTATGGGTTGGTTTTTTGTTTTGTTTTATTTTGTTTGCTATTTTATTTGCTTCTCTCTCTCTTAAGCCAAGGTAGGTGAAGTCCATTATTAGGGGGATTCCCTGCTTAAATGAGCTGCTCTTATAAAACTATAAAGCCCCTGTTTCACTGAATGTCCAGATGCATTACCTTCCAAATGCAGAGGCCCACTAGCCTTCCTAGGATTTCTAATATAAGAAGGGGTAATAGAAGTCAAAAAGGAGATAAGATGGCCAGAGAACTACTCGACGTGTTTGGGGGCCTCATTCAAGGATAAGAGTGAGTGGAAACCTGGGGCGCCTGGGTAGCTCAGTGGGTTAAGCCTCTGCCTTCAGCTCAGGTCATGATCCCAGCATCCTGGGATCAAGCCCCGCATCGGGCTCTCTGCTCAGCGGGGAGCCTGTTTCCCTTTCTCTCTGCCTGCCTCTCTGCGTATTTATGATCTCTGTCAAATAAATAAAATCTTAAAAAAAAAAAGAGAAAGAAAAAGAATGAGTGGAAACCTCACTGGCAATCGCATGCTAGGGTTTTAATCAGAGGTCTTCAATTAAGCCAGTGTGACACCTGCAGACCTCTGCTGGGGGACAAGACAGTGTGTCTCTTCTGGAGCAGGTTATTTTGGAACTCTGGGATCAGAAGAGCTGAAAGTCAGCCCCTCAAGAGCATCTTCCTTCTGAAGATGAGGTGCATCCAATGGGATGGGTCAGCTCTGCTGCCTGGCTCTGCTCTGCTCAACCCCAGAGGACCAACACAGACCTGGCACCACTAACACTGTAGTCTGTGTGTTTGCTCTCAGAGTGGGTGGTCTTTAATGCCGCCTGTTTACCTCTGAACAGACTGGAATAAAGTATAGGGGATGGCCAGTGAAGGGCGGTGAGAGAGAGTTTAGAGTCGGACAAAACCAGGATGGAAGCACGAGTCCCACCAGTCCCAGCTGTGTGGCTCTGGGTAGGTTATTCTACCCCTGCCCACCCCAAGTCTCTTCATTTATAGAAAAAAGAGTTAATAGAACTTATCTCCTAGAACCTTATAAAATGTCATAATGGGTCCTAAATGCCTAACACAGAGCCCAGACACACTGCCGGTGCACAGTAAAGGACAGTTGCTCCCGATGGGGAACCACAGCGCGTGTTCTGCTCACTGTGTTAGATGCGCGATACAGACTTTTTTTTTTTTTTTAAATCAAACTTACTGTATAGGGAGGCATTATTACCCCCATTATAAGGCTGAAGAAATAAAGGCTCAGATTAAATTGTTACAGGTCTCATGGCTGTAAACAAGGGAGCAGGAATTCAAGGTAGGCTTGACTAATTCCAAAGTCTATGCCCTTTGCACCACAAGATGCTTTCTCCCATGGCCTGCAGAGCTGCTCACTCAAATGCCCACATCTACTGGGCATGTAGCCAGGCTCAGCATTGTCCAAGGATGCTGTTGTCGGGGGTGCCCATTAGTGGGGAGGCTGTGCCCGCTGCTGCCCTCCCCCATGCCTCCCAAGCTGTGAAGGGGGACTCACCCCACTGGAGGAAGATCAGCAGCTTGAGGCCCGAATTTCTGCAAGAGTCTCCCTGATGGTCCAAGAACTGCTCCAAACTGCAAACCTTAGTTTTCAGTTCTCACTCCTTCTATTTTTGTACGAGATCCCGGAAGCCACTAAGGCCTTCAGTCTAAGAGTTACTGAGATTCGGCGTTTGTGAGCTGAGGTTCACACATTCCCAGAATTTGCTAACAAATCTGACTTCAACAACTGGCAAAGGTGGTATTTTTTTCATTGTTTATTACCCAACACGTAGGCAGTTCTTGTTATGTCCCAAGCATTTTCTAAACACTCTGGAAATGTTCACTGGCTGTTAACCCTTATAATATGCCTTTGAAGGAAACACTCTTATCATGACTCTTATGCAGTGGGAAAACCGAGGCAAGAAAACACTGAGCGAGTCGCCCAAGGTGCCACAGCTAGTGAGTGTCAAGCTGAGATAAGAAGGCAGGTGGTCCGGTTCCGCACCCACACTCTTAGCCTCCGCGTTCTGTCCGCAAGTGACCGCTGCTCACTCGCTGTGGACAGTTTGGGCGGCTCGGCATACCGTTGCACCAACGGCCCCAAGGGCTCTCGTTACTCATCCTTCACGACCACGACAAACACGGCAACGGTGTCTACTGAGCGTTCGTTGGGTGCTAGTCACCATTCTAAGCACATAGGAATTTACCTAATCTATTAACTCATCCAGCCCTCTCTCCTGCCCTCTCACTCCTCCAACCTCACATCAGTTTTGCAAACCAGAGGAATGGGGAAGAGACAGCCTGGGAACCTGCACAGGGTCACCTGCACGCAGCTCGTAAATCATGGGGCAGGGCTCAGAGCCAGGCAGTCTGCCTCCACACCCAATGCCCTTTGCCACAGACCATCACACTTCAAAAATGAGTCATCGGCCCTGTCCAGCTCTTCGTCCATCAGGAAGCAGGGACGGGGATAGTACATACGCTGGGAGGGAATCTGAACCCCTGGCGATAGCCCATTTTCAAAAGAGGGGCAAGAGACGTTGGCCAGAGTCAATGTTCATGGAGTGCCATGCACAGAGGATGAACTCTCATTTTGGACCAGGCATCGCCTGCCCTTAGCAATGAACCGGGATGGGGAGGCAGAGGTGGTGGAGGAACTGGGTGACTCAGCCAGAAGCAGAGCTGTGGGGCCAGACGGTCTCTGCGACTTACCATGCGGCGATAGGCAAGACACTCACCTTCCCCGGGCCCTGTTTTCTCCCCAGCAGTTTTTGGATGAGGACAATACCTACTTTGCAGGTAGGTGAAGAATGAATGAGATAATAAAAGTAAAAGTCTTAGCATCATGCAAGCGGCTCATTATTACTGCACAGATCACAGTGAAACATTTCCAAATATTCCATTTACATTACTTTTAAAAAAAAAACAAGCGAGCTCAAATCTCTGCCAAAGTTGATACTGGTGTCTTCAAACACTGGTTAGCTAATGGCGCCACTTTTTCTTTTCTTTTCTTTTTTTTTTTTTAAATGAAAGCCCCTTTCCTCATTTTCCCCTCCAGAAGCCTAATCTGAGACTTTCCCCTCTCTATCTGGCTTCTAGGAAGAGAATGATATGATTAGTATTTCTGATATAGTATATGACTTTTTGGCCCTGCAGGAGAAACTGATGATTTCTACCAGTGATGCTAATACACTAACAGCGATATTGGTAGCATTTTCTTTTACTGCATTCGGAACTGCCATGTACTTCCTCTTGGCCACAGCTCTGTTTTATGCAATTTGGTGGGTGTCTGTGGTTTTTGGGCTTGTTTCAGAGGCAATGGCTCTGCCAACCCAATCTGCATAATTCTACTTACTTGTCTTTGTGAAGGAGAGACCGGGACCTTGCCAGACCTACTGACTCTGACATCAGGGTCTGAGAGCCATGGGGTTCTTTGGTCTTTTTCATGCCAACAAAAAGGGACCAGGCTCAAAAAGCTGGGTAATTCCATTTGGTTCCAGTGCTGTGTGTTAGTACACAGAGAAATAGCATCCCTGTTCCACCCATACACAAAAAAGAATGAGTATATGTCCCCCACAGAATCCCCCAAAATAAACGGTTTCCCTTCCTGAACTTGATGAAATTTTCCCTCAAGGTCCTCGTTCTGCTTCATCAGGCACCCTCTAGGATGGGGGCTTTCGCTTGCATTACCTACCACATAGGGACTTCACTAAAGATACATTTTCTGGAAATGCATTTCCAGAGATTCAGATTTAGTGAGTACTGTGTCCAGCCCAGGTTACGTGCAGATTCCACAGGCTGATAATCCCCTCTCTCCTCCACACACACTCCTTCAGGATCTGCCATAAACAGGTTCTTGCACCCCCAGCCTGAGGAGTACGCTTGTGTATTTTTGTTTTGTCATGTCCCTTTGTTATTGAGGTGAGTGTCACAGAAATAATTATTTGAAACTGATAAGAAAAAGTCAGAGGAATGGTCTTGTCTTCTAGCAGCAGGGAAAAGAAAGATGAGGGATTTTGGAATTAGGCAAACCTTAATACAAATCCAGACTTGATCACTTACTAGCGGGGTGATCTTGGGGAAATTACTTAATGTCTTTGAGCCTCAGTTTTTCCTCTATAAAATGGGAATAATAACCCCCAAGAAGTTTACGCTGAGGGTTAATTGAGATAACCCGGTTAAATACAAAACAGGCACAAAGAAAGCACCCACCTGGAGTCTGGACAGGACAGCTCCTAAGTGACACTGAAGTGTCCCTTCACTTAAATGAAGTGAACACATTTTTACAAAGAATGAGAATAAAGGTCAATGATGCTCTGTTGGGTTAAGACGGGGTCTTCCTGGAGATTTTGCCCCTGACTTGTCTTTCTCCTGCAAGGAATGGGACAAAGCCTGCAAAGACTCTACTGTAGGCCCACAGATGGAGTGACCCAAGGGAACCTACGTCAGTGGTGACTGACATCACCTAGACAAGCTCCTGAAGTAGATCTGGCATCCAGAGAGGCAAAGAGCTTACTGAGATGTCAGCACACTCTTATGCTCCACTCTCAATCCCAACAGAGAGTACAGAAACCAGTGTCAACCAGACCAGACAAGACCCTTGCCCCAGTGTTTCCTCCCTGCATGGCAGGAAGCACCCCAACGTGAAGCCAAAGATGTCCCTTCCTTGAGAACCAAGCCCAGAGGGTGGAGAGGGTTGGTTGATAAACTCTCCACAGACAGCCCCTCAGTCATGACCCGGAATGTGTGTCTCTGTAGAGGGGGCACTAGGTTGCCGACTTGCTCCATTAGGTTGGCTTGGTGCTGGCTAGATTTCCCATCAGGCAGACAAATCGTGAAAAAATAAAAACTGTTGGCATAACAAAGCATTAAAATGGTTGCCACAGGGGAAAAAATCAGAACTTTACTAATGGGCTTCCTTATTTATTTTACAGTTTTGCATTACTTTTATGTTGAACCACATGATGAGGATAGACTGGGAAGCCACATTTTTGTTTTTTTTTAAGGTCAGAGGTCTCTGTAGGTCTCAGTCCTGTCCTGGGAGTTGCCTCCTGAGCACTGAGTTGAGTAGGTGGTGGTTTCCTTGATCAGATCTTAAGGGTCTTGAAACCAACATTCCTGTACCCAAAGTCCTGCCTTGAAATATGCCCTCCTATCCAAGGCCCTGTAGGTTTCTGTGAGAATGAGAGTAGCATCTTAAATTATTCATAGTCATAGTCATTATTGAGTAATATCAATTACACATGCTTGATATAGCAGGGTATAGTCCTGAGAAGAAAAAGTCAGATAATGTTACAGGAGGAACACCCTTTCATACTAAATTTTCAGAGACAGGTGATGGTCCTAAATTGAAAGCACTGTAGAATATTAAATCATATTGTACTCTCGGAAGTACAATATCATAATTTATAAGAAAAATATATATTTGGTCATTCAGATGAAAATGTGTATTTGGTCTGGATCCAAGGTTCCTGGCTCACACCTCCCAAAGCCTTAGAAATTTTCAGTGTGGTGAATAATCAAGGTGTCTTTTGTTATGTTAATGAAGTGACTCTGGGAAAGCACAGAAGGGTGGGGGCTCCTCCCCAGTGGAGCCAACCCTGTGGTTAGAGGGTTGGAACTTTCAGTTCAAGCTGGGGAGCAGTGTGGCGGAGGCTGGGAGAGAAGAGCTGAAGTGGAATCAATTGCCAATGGCCAATGATTTAATCAATCATATCCAGATAATAAAGCCTTTGTGGAAACCCAGAAGGATGAAGTTCAGAGAGCTTCCAGGTTGGTGCACATGTGAAGATCTTGGGAGAGCGGTGCATTCGGAGAGCATGGAAATCCACGCCCTCTCCCCAGCACCTCGCCCTGTGCATTTCTTCAACCTGGCTCTTCCTGAGGTACATCCTTTTATGATAAACTGATGGTCTAGTAAGTAAAATGTTTCTCTGAGTTCCGTGAGCTGCTCTAGCAAATTAATTAAACCTGAGAAATAGTTCTTGGGACCTGTTGATTTGTAGCTGGAACTGCTGGTCGTTCCCTGCGCTTGCCCACAGTGTTGGAAAGGGGGGCGGGCAACACTCTTGCAGGACAGAGCACTGGACCTGGGAGGGCCGATGCATTCTCCAGCTGGACGGTGTTAGAACTGAGCTGAAGTCAGAGAACTGCTCGTTCCCGGTACCAGAAACGTCCCCCTCCATAGGCTGTCATTGAGTCCAGCAACACAAAGAAGAGAACAGATCTTCAAGTGGAAGTAGGGCACAGAGTGGGACACTGGGCAGTTCAGAGAGGTGACAAGCATGCCGGCGTAGGATAGTGGATTAGAGAGGAAGGATAAATTGTGGCAAATCTGCCAAGGGCCTGTAGTTTTGCATTACGCTGTCCACTAAGGGACAGTGACATGCTTTCTAGTCCAAAGGGACAGAGTCTAAACCTCTCTTTGCCTCCACTCCAAATCTTGCCATCAGATCCAGATTTCTCTCTCTGCATGTAAGTGGGATCCCATGGCTTCCTTCTTGGACAAGAGAGTGAAATATGATGATATAATAAATGATCCGCTTGTGTTCATTCAACCTGCCTTATTATTTATGTAATTGCCACTTGAACTTGGTTTTGCCTATATTAGTTCATTCTGGAAGTCTTGTCTCTATAACTGAGTCATAGTCTCTCTGAGAGAACTGGGTCCTACCTTCTTTTTGAGCATCTCCCTCAGTGCAGAAGAACTGATGGGCACTGAGAAATGCCCGGTGACTGACTGCTTTATGATTCTTTTCCTTCAATAAATGTTCATTTGGCCTCAGTTCCTATGGCTGACTCAGTGTTCCTACACCAGCCCTGAGATGTATTAAGGCTCAGGTCAGAAAAACAAGATTTGCTGGGCTATTCCCACAAGCATGGGATAGGGGTAGTGTGTGTTGGAGAAGCACTACATCTGCCAAGTATTTCTTTGAAGATACAGATCATTGAAAATGCCCAAGATTCCAATGATGCCACACTCCTTGCCACACTCATCCAGGGGTCAAGTGAAATTAGTGACAGTCACAAATACTCTGTTAATTTTTGCTCTGCTGATGCTGGTATGATTCAGGCTAGATTCCTACAGTAGTATCACAGTACTTCATCAGGCATATGTTCATAGAATTTCAATCGATTCATTCACTTGTTTAGTCAACAACATTTATACTGAATAACTACTGAATGCCAGGCACTTTGTTAGAAACTAGAATGTGTTGTTAGAGCACAGAGCACATGAGTTTGCTACTAATGATCTACCAGAAAACTATGCCCTCCCTTTGCTGGCCACTCCCCATAAAAGAAGCGAAAAGAGGAACTACCAGGCACTCATTGCCCACTGTTGGTAGACTTTCATATTTATTACCTCACGTAATGCACACAACAAGCCTTCACAAACCAAAGCATGGGAAGGTAAGGAACTTGTCCAAGGTATCATGACCACCAAGTGAGAGAACCATGCCTTTCCCCACAATACTGGTTGTACTGATCCTTCAACAAATTCACCAACACCCTAGGATTCCTTCTCACCAGCATAAAGATTCTTATCATTGCCAATGGTGTCATTGTCTGATCACTTCTCTCTTCCAAGAGAGCCAAGCAAGGTTTATCGTAGGTCCTGTACAAGTTCATAGTTCTCTGTAGGCTTGTCTCAGAACTGCAGCAAATGCCCTAGAAGCTAATGTCAGAATACACACACACACACTTCCAGACATACGGAGAACTCCTCCAACTTGACAGACGAGGAGGAGTCATCCAGGAATTACATGACAGTGACAGTGCTATTTCTTGAAGCTCATATGTGACATCGCAGGACGGTCCACACAACTAGACTTCACCACAGTCTGAGCACGGCCTGGGGATGAACCCATTCAGGCTGTGCTAGCAAAGCCCAGACCTCCATCTAAACTTTTATTATTAACGATTAACTTTGTCGCCAACTCATGGCAGTTAAGCGGCACCCATACCAGGGTTGCCCTAATCAACAAAAAAGGAAGTATCCATCCAACTCCTCCTGCTTTTCCCTTCTCCCTTTGCTTCCTCTCCCTCACAGGAAGTGTCTATTAACCCATCATCCATCAACTCCAGAACCTAACAAGAATATTCTTGAATATACGGTTCCTTCATCCCCACTCCTATTGGTTCAATCCCTCATCTCCTGCTGCAGGATTTATGAGGCTGTATTCCATCTGGTGTCTCTCCATCCAGTTCTGTGGCCGCCATCAAATTTATCCTGAATGTTGAGGCTGCCAGGGTAATATTTTAACAATCCAAATGTATAACTCTGCTCTATATTCAAAATGTCCTATTGACTCCCCACTAACACCACAACAGCATCTTCTCGAAAGCTGCTCTTGAAGGGCCTTAATAATCTGGCTTTCTTCTACTGCCAGCCTTCTTCTATGTCACTCCCAGTGCAAACATAATCTTCTCAAAATAGGCACTACATTCTTACCTCTGTGCTTTCAGACATGCTTTTCTTTCTGCTTATACTTTTCCTTTTCTTGATAAACTCCTATTCATCCTTTAAAACCAAACAAAAGCATTACCTCCTCTGGGAAATCTTTCCAAACCCCATCACACAGACTGTTGCTACTTATTTTATGCTCCCAAAGTAATTTTTACATGTATTTCCTTCCACAATTGCATTGAATTGAAATGTATTTTTAATCACTACAAGCCCCTCAAGGCTAGGGTCAGATTTTACCCCTCCCCGCTACCTGAGGTATGTCATTTAACATACTGCTCAGTAAGCATCAGGTTCCTGCATTCTGCCTACCCAGATCACTATTTGCTTACTTACAAAATTAGGGGCGTGGGTGAAATGGGTTTTACAAATCCTTATAGCCAAATGGTCTGTCGTCAATTAACTCATGTGTTTGTGTTGCTTCTTGAAGTCTGTGCTTATGTAACACTTCCCCAGGAAGGCTTCTCAGACCACCCTATTTAAAAAACAACACTCTCTTCTGGCACATTCCTTATCCCCCCTACAGTGCATGATTGTCTTTATAGCTCTTTTCTCCCTATAACATACTCCACAGTTTAACTTACTCATGTGTTTTGTTTACATCTCTCAAAAAAAAAAAAAATAGAAAAAGAAAAAAGAAAGACATTCCTATATTATGTAATCCTACATTTCTGGCACAGAACTGGTTGCCAGTGAATGCCTGTTGACTGACTGAATGAGCTCTCAAGTATTAGGGGTGAAAGGACCAAAGGGATCATCCACCAGATTTAAAAAAAAAAAAGTCAATGCACCTAGTGACTGGCCAAGCCAGGATTCGCTAAGGGGACGAAGTCAGACCGTGAGGAGCACAGGCTGACCAACAGCAGTCAGAAGCAGGGCAGTGTAGCTGGAGTGAAAAAACGATCCTACCTATGGGTGATTCTAAGAACAAGACGAACCTGGGTGGACCCTGCAAACAAGCCTGTCACATCACAGACACTCTCACATGTCGGGCATGACCACGATCTTTTGTACATCTCCCCATAGGACACAGTGTGGCAGAAGGAAGGGGGTGAGGTGCACAAGAACAAAGATAGAGAAGGGTGTCTCCTGGCCTCTCCTTTCTTTGGTGTTCCCTGATGACACAGGCAGCTTTGGAACTTAGGGATGTACACGTCCTCCTCTCCTTTCATGGCAGGATCTTTAGAAAGGCTGATCCATGCTAAGGCACTGGTGACACTTACTATCTCCCTCATAGAGACTGGTCTGGGGTCTACAAGATAAACCCCTAGGACCAAGCTCTTAATGGAGGGACTTCACACACTGCTAAGTAGAAAGCAGAGATGGTATCTTCTGGACATCACCAAATTCTAGACATTCAACTTGAAATAACTCCCTATGTGAAAACAAGTATAATGAATAAAGCATGTTTTAAGCATCTCTTACTGGAGGCCCATTTATTAGTGGGTCACTCCCTCTTCTACACCCTTTCCTCCATTTAAGACTTAGCTGTGAAGATGGAGTCATGGCACAGGAATTGTGTTTTGAAAGCAAAATAGCCCAAGTCTAACACTTCTTGTTGGCTGCATCAGAGGACCCTATCAGGGACCACAGAGAAGCAGTCTATCCCTTCTATTTCCAGGTAATTGGGGGGGGGGGGAAGGGCACCAAATGTTGCTTGAGGAAGATGGATTCCAAGGCTCTTGGTCCCAAAGCCCTTGAATGCCCTTGATTCAGAGACAAATAGCGATGAAGAGAAGACCAGTGATAAGTATTCTGATTGGATCAGAGAGTCTGTGGGCTGTGAAGCCAGCAGGGGCTTTGGAAAATCTCTCTGGCCATACTGGGGGGAGCCATTACTACAGAGAGTACAGTACTCTCTTCTCTCCTACAGAAAGGCAGTGGCACGGTGACAGTGGTGGTGACCACAGGCGACTAGAAGACTTCTTATTTCCCATGGTCTAAATGGGATGCACTAATGGACTCAGAGATACTCATTTGGCCCAACTGAAGGGGCCCAGAGATGCTTATGCCCAGCAAAAACAGCAAAATCCTATGTTTGGCACAAAAGTGCCACTGCAGACTCGGAATTGGGGAGACTATGAAAAAAAAAAAAAAAGTCCAGAATCCTAGGTTCCAGTGTTGGGTACAACCCAGGAAACAGATGGGACCAGCCACTCTGCAGCTCAAACCAGAAAGGATCTGCTTTAGACCGCACAGGTCTGAGGAACCTTCCTCCTTAGTCACCATCATGTAACAGAAAGCATTCCTAAACATTACAGTGGAAAGAAGCAGAAAAGAAGAGAACTGGAGAGTTTGAAAATTTTCTCAAAAGGACTACCCAGCAAGTTCATCCCTGTGAGAGACAGAAGACGAACCATAGGAAGACAGAACAGCCACATCTGTTTTGCACATCTGTATGTAAAGGGTGAGTATTGACTTCTCAGTGCATTTCAGGGTATTTCTCAGAATTTTTAAGAATCTGTGTGGAGCTTTGTACTAAAAGGTCACTATGAACCTCTAGGCTAAAATTAAAAATTCTAAGTCAAAGCCAAGACCTAGAGAGGGAGAAGACTTGCAGATGCAGATAAAGAATGGTCAGCATAAAGTAGGAAAGAGGGGATAAGAAAAGTTACCCCTAGAGCCCCTTCTTGGTCTATAAAGTTGTGAGAAGTAGAACTAAATTTTCAGAGAGGCATGCCCAGTGCTATCCGCATCAGTTCAAGACTGGGACATATTTAGAGAGGAATCATTGGAAAGAGATTGGACTTTAGCAACTAATCAGAAAGAGAATACCCAGCTAGTGTTTAATAGTCGACCCAGGAAGAACCAAGAAGTCAGTGAGTGGGTCCATTGTCAGTCTCGTGAGACCTAGCTGAGTAAATACCCATCCCCTCTCTTGAACCAAAAAACTGAGGTTAAAAAATATTTACCTCCTGGGCATGAAGCAGACCATGATTAGAGATTAGATTGTGGCACTAATCCATACTTCCTGCCACCTTTTGGTAGAGAAAGCTATTCATTTCCACTCTAGAATTCAACAGTCACTAGAAGTTTTTCCGAGCTCAGGGAAAACATTTCCAATGTGCACTCTGCAGTTCTGGGGCGGGGGGAAGGGGGAGGGCTAGGGCAAAGCAATGAACCAGTATTGGGAAGAGGCTGTGCCTTCTTGGAGGCTAAACAGTGATACGAGGTAAAAGATGCAACCCATACCCAGATTATCTATCCAAATGTGGAGAGACTGGGTAGAAGTTCACAAAGAGATAAATGTAGGATAATATTCAAGCTCTCACCTTTAGGAAAATGAGAGAGTAGGACCTTGATCATGAATTAATGTCCTTTCAGGAATACAACGGTTTAGTATGTAGTAATATATGTGTCAAATATCTCCCAATTTAGGATCCCTTATCAATAAGCTTCTCTCTGTCTGTCTGCTATACTCTAACCACCATTAAAGGCTCATCATAAGGCTGAAATCAGGAAAGAGACAAAGCCCATTGCAGACATGGGATGCCACCTATGGTAGAAGGAAGCTCCAGTAGATAAAAAGGGGCATTGAGAGGAAAATTTGTTTCTTGAAGTTTGGGGCAATTCCAAGAAAAAAAAAGATGAGACAGAAGAGTGAGACAGGCAGCTGTTTAGGTTTTAATGCTTCTCTTCTCTACACACAAGAAGAAGGGGTGTTGCTTCATAAACATGTACATAGTTTTGGAGAAGTCCAAGACTTAGGGCATATTGGCAACCCCACTCTCTGGAATGTACCAGAGTGGAGCAGTAAGACCTAGTTCATGGCACCATCTGATGTGGAGCAGGGTTGGCTGAACTGGGGTGGCAAGGGTGGGTAGGGCCATGCAGGACACCCAGAAGTTTCCATATCTATAAGAGGACAAAGTGTGACAGCCTGCTGGACCTAGCAGGGGCAGGGTGCAGGATATACAGATATACAGATCCTATGGAAAATGACTTGAGACTCAGGAGAAAGGCCCAGGGTCTAAGACTCAGTGGTGAAAGTCAGCATGAAAGCTAGAAAGGACAACAGCACTTCTAATGGGAGAGCCGTCCTATTCAACCACTCCCCAGTGGAGTTCAGCCAGGACCCAAAGAATGTAGATGAATGTGAGGCTTCCCATTTCCCTCACTGCCACAAAATCCCGTCAGCCATATCCTTTCTGCACATACCTGATTATACCAGAGAAGGCAGGAAAAGAGGAGATTGAAAGACTAAGTATATGACCTAGAGAGCCGGAGCTTCTGCCTCAAAGGACTGCTAATCTCAGTTTATTGGGTGATACTAAATTTATAAACTTCCCATTTTGTGATGCAGTTGGTCTGAAGTGAAGAAGTTCTGATGAGTAATAATTAAAAATAAAAACTAATTTCTTTTAGCATCTGAGGGCAATAGCATGAGTAATTTTATAATCTTACTATATTCTACATCAAGAAGGAAATAGTGTCCAAAAAGCCAATTAACAAGAAAACTCTTTTATTGATAGAAAAGCAAAACAAATTTTCCATGAATTCTAATATCTGTTTCATTCTGTTTGTTGGATATATTTGAGTTCAAAAAATCAGTTTTTTCTGTTGCTCTTGTCATTGTTGTTGTTGTTAATCCCCTTATGGGAACAACCCAATGGAATCACAAGTGTCTCTGCTTCAAACAGGTAGAACTACCTTGACAAGACGTTGTCCTCAATTAAAGTTAATTAAATTCTTTTTCTTAGCTAAGCATTCCTACATGGCACCAACTGGTTGGTGACATTAGTAAGTACTGACGTCAAGTCATCAAATCTGTTTCTCAAATGTTATCAAGTAAATCAGAAACCAAATCAGAGTCACATTAAGGTTCAGTTCAACCCTTTTATAGATAGCTTAGTTCATTCAAACGTGAGCTAAAACATCTATGAGCCAAAATCACTAATTCCCAAAAAGGATGGCCCAGAGAAGTGGTTTTCCAAATTCAGATTCAGAGTCCAGATTCACAGGGGAATGGACCTGAGGAGCCTGACCAGATTAGATTAAAGTCCCTGGTTTTAATTTAACCTACAACTTCCACATAATATCAACTAGCAATTGCTCAACTGTTACCCACAGAAAAGCATTTAAAGCACATGTCTACACAATGGAAAAAAATGGAATTTTAACCATTATCTAATTAATTCAATCGATATAGACAGAAATGGTGGAAAAGGTCGATGCCAAAGTTTTTTTTTTTTTTAAAGCTAATTATCCATATTCTCTGAAAACTACATTCCAAACTAAACAGATAATGGTTAAATTTTCACTTTACCTTGAAGCTATGCAGATATAAGTTGTATCTCCGTACAACATATAGGCTGAAAATAAAAAAAAATCAAGCCACAATCCAGATTTTGTGGTCTAGACAGCCCTAAAGCTCTTCTAGATATTTTTACTTTCCATCTAGATATTTAAACCACATAGGTATGGTCACAAATTCATTATCATTGCTACATTTGAGTCACTAACTAGGAAAGGAAGCTTATCTAATTACCAACTCCCCAAGCCAAACAAGACTCTCCCTTCCATTAAAGAAAGAGAAAGTCATTCAGATTTAACCCCAGAGAAATAAGTACATGCATATATCTGACTTCTCAGCATCCTCTCTGGATAAGAGGATGGCACAATGGTTTGGTTTCCATCTCGTTCTTGTAATGACAGAAAAGAGAATACAAAAAGTCCATTGTAAATTTGTACAAAATGTATGCATATATAAATACATATCTATGGGTGTATATAAATTCTAAAGAAGATTATATTCATCTACATCTTTAAGATTCAGAGTCCCATACAGTTGACATGATGGTTTTCTCACTCCAATTTTCTCACTTTTTAAAAACAGTAAGAATCAAGCATGCCACCTTATTAATACTGAACAGCAAGTGCGGAAGTTGAGCTGTAGCTACAGGGATTTGAAGCAATTCATTTGACGGGACATCAGTGAACAAAATCCTTAAAATAAATGCAGCTATTTCCAGATTGCCTTTTGTTTCATACAAATGAAATCCGAAATGCCCTGTTGGTAGCATCCCAAACTCCTGAGACTGACAACTGAGCTCAATAAGATGCAATGTTCTAAACAGGGTCTGTGCAAATTGCTCGGATATGTGCTTATTGCAATAATTTGGTGTGGGGACTGGTGTTACTAGAATTTCATGTAATTCACTATCTCATAAAAAAAATCTCAAGTGACACCATCAGAAGCTTACAATTCTGACTATATTAAACTCAGCATGGAATTTGACTCACAAACCACATCATCTTTACAAAGAGCACTATTAAAAATATTAAGCCACAGTCAGTTAATGGAGAAAGGCATACAGATTTAAAGGTGCACAATGAGAGCATGTTACGGATGTGTGCCATGTTTAGAGGTATCAGGATGTTTTTGAAATGGTATACATAATGCTTTCATTTCTCCTGTGTCCTCTATTCCTTTGGGGAACTCTGACATAGGACGCTCTCATAATGACCCCCTAGAGTGTACTGGCTCTCCCTGGAAGGGGTTATTATTGCATGCCTTGAATGCACTGCGATTCATAAGGCAAGAACGTATGAGTAGCTTCAGCACCAAGGAAATGGAATCATCATCCAGCACTGCTCACAACAGAACATCTTATTGCTTTAGTAAAATGGGAAATTATTCACTGTAAGAAGTGCCCCCAAACAAGGGGAAGAAGGTAATATCCACACACTTAGGGGAGCTTACTGGAAATGAGGAAGCTCCCTTCTGAGTCCCTGGTTCTATTCAAATTTCAAGTCCGAAAGTCATTCTGTAATAAGGTATTAAGGAGCTACAGCTACATGAGGGTGAGCTACAAAAATTAATGGATTTTCTTCTTCACAGTGCCTTAGTCATTCTGATGTACAATGTAGAGCTCTGATGCACTGAAGGATTCCCTAGCGGCCTGAGGGAGGTACTGCATTCTTTTACCTATTACTAGGGAGTGACTAAGGCACTGGAGAGAGTCTGGTTCATTGTTTAATATACTGAACCCAAAGATTCTACCTGGTCTTCCTAATATTACAACATGGCATGCTTAAATGATGATCCTCTGTACTTCAGGAAAGGATGTGAGTGAATATCTAATGGGTGGTTAAAACTAAGCTTGTTAAATTATTTGTATAAAAGATGCAGACGGAACTTGACCTAAAACCTCATAGGTAATATTCTTCTCTACATAAGAGCACAGAAGCCTGGAACCAAGATGGAAAACCTAGAATTACTAGTTATTTGGAAGAGGGATGCACTTAGGGGTATGGTCGCCTTACACTCTGCAGGTTAATAAGAACTCTTTCGGTTGAGCTTTCTGTAGAACATCCACATTCATACATTGTCCAAACATTTAAACAGCTTTCGAAGATTTGGTTCCCAAGAAAGGATGCCACTGCATATAATTAAGACTGTAACACGTTTCTGGCCCCTTCTATCATCAGTCCAAGGGGAACAAAGTGGGAAATAACCATAGGTGGACCCCATTTCTAAGACAGACGGCCTTGTCTGGCATCAGGAGGGAGAAGAAAAACATCAATCTTCTTCTTTCTCACTTTGCTTTTCTCTCAATCTTTTTTGGTGTATCCAGCCAATACAGGTAAGCCAGACTGCGAAAGAGAAAAGAGCCCTCCCTTCACTGCACCTCGGATGCAGGCACAAGTTTTTAACTGAACAGGCTTCATATATTTTCATCCTACAAGTAGTTACCAGGTTTAACTTCCCTTGAAATTTGCATGTCCTTTCATCCAAATCGCCCAATACCCCCCCCAGCCTCGCCCCCCCCCCCAACACATACAGTACAAGCAAGCATACCCTCATCTGCCTCCGGGGGTAACTGCATGCAGGCAGGACTACAGGCACTGTTTAAATATTAACCATGTTTTAATAGATGGCATTCCTGCACATCCATTATTTGTCTGTTCTCTGTTGTGGTTGTTTCTGTTATTCGCAAAAGAAAAAAAAAGAAAACATATGTGTTATCTTTTTATAACAGTCGACTACAGAATAAGGTACAAAAGAACACTTCTGGAAACAGCAGAAGCCGGGTCTGCACCACTGAATTGCTCATCCAGGGGTGACCATTGTATCAACAGCTAGAAATGAAGAACAAGACTCTACAGTTTGGGGGATGTAGTACAGAACTAGAGTTTGCTTCTGTATTTGGTACCAATATAATAAATATATAACAAAGGTGCACTTGCTCTAAGAATGAAACAGAAACATTCTGGTTGGTTAGATACTGCACTTTCAGTACTGTACATCACCTAGTAAATTTTTTTTTTTACAAAAAAGGTAACTTATGCAATGTTTAATAATAAAACCAATACACGCAAACCCGATTATAGAAAAAGAAGAAACCAACAAAGAGCTAAAATAGTCATTTCCCAAAACAGCCCCTCCTCTGCCTGTTCAACCAAAGAAAGTAACCAGTCCGGGGAAGCAATTTCAGCACCACACCTGGCTGGACAGCTTCTGGATCCTTGGTGAATCCTGGAGACGCCCCAAGTCAAAGGTGTACAGCTGGGGGCGGGGCAGAGAGCTAAAGCAATAGAGTTTCGTTTCTTTTCTTTCTTTCTTTCTTTCCTTTTTTTTTTTTTTTGTTCTTTCATTCTTTCTTTCTCTTCTTTCAACTCATTTAAAGATTTTCAGCCAGCGAGGGACATTTCTAAAAGTAAATTTAAATGCCTGGTCCTAGAAAGGGGAATGGTTAACTAAGGGCTGAGGAAGAGGGCTGGCCAGAGATGGGTACATGTCACACACATTTTTCTGGGACTGTCTCTGTGGCCTCTTGTAGTTCTGGTGCTTAATGTAGACGTTTTCTTTATAATATAGTATTGCCTGAGCCCAGCTTAGGGTGGGTATGGCGAAGGGAGGGAAGCTGAAGGAAAAGTGAAAGCTTGGGGGGGAGGGAAGGTAAGTGAACCTTAACCTGACAGCTATGTACAACACACCGGGCCCCCTCCATTCCCTTTGCTCCAGGAATCAACGCCTTTTTAAAAATATTTGGTAGCTTGTGCGGTTTCTTCTCCTTATTGTAGGGGGGAGGGTGCAGGGTGGAGAGGGAAGACGCATCCTCCATCAACAATGAGAAATTAGGTGATTTGTCATGCGCTTGGATTGTGTTATTAGTATATAATTACTATAAATATTAATAATAAAGTATTATCAGCGTTATTTCTTCTTCGAGACTTTCCTCGCCCAGTATTTACAAATGCCGCACAGTGCCTCGGCGGAGGACGAACAGAGTAAGGGGAGAGCAGACAGGGAAAGAAGGGGGGGTGCAGGGAAAAGTGGAAGAAGATGGAGGGGGGGGGAAAAGCAAGGAGGGCAGAGATGCTGGAAATGAGGAAGGGGATGGCGGGGGCTAAACAATCAGGACAGGACCACCGTTTGCAAAAGGCCCTCGCCAGCTGTGTCCAAACAGGAGGAGGCCCCGTGTGCTCCTTGCGGACTGGGGGCCGGCGGGGGAGGTGGAGCGGCACAGGGACCCTGGCGCGGAAGGCCAGGGGACGAAGACGAAGAGGAGGCGTTGGAGGGGGCGCAGAAGGCCAAGTCCCGGGGCTGCCTCTCCAGCCGGGTTTCTTTCGCGTGGGTGGGGGCCTGGCCGCCCGCCGGGGGTAGCCCCCGACCGCCACGGTTGCTGCTGCAGTGATCCCGCTCGTACTCCTCCTGCGCCCGCTGCATCTTCCGCTTCTTCATCCTCCGCTTGTGGATGTGGAAGGTGGAGAGGGACAGCACGATGAGGCAGAAGATAAGGGTGACCAGGACAATCAGCACCAGCGTGGAGGAGAAGGACTGGAAGAGCTGCTGTCCCACCTGCGTGATGCAGGTGCCGCCACCGCTGCCACCCGCGCCCGGGCCACGGGCGCTCGCGTTGCCACTGCCGCTGGCGTTGGGGGAAGCAAAAGTCCGGTTGAGGAGACACGGCGGCAGCGCCAGCCTCAGCTCCTTGGGAGCCCTGGCACTCATCGGCGCTGGGCTGGGAGGGGCCGGGCCCACCAGACTTCCTCTCTTGGGCAACCGTTCCCACCAGGAAAGAAGAGGACGAGCCCACGCCACCCAAAACTACTCCCTGGTGCGGGAGGGGATGCACGCGCGAGCGAAGGACGGAGAGAGCAACCGCGGACAAGCAAGCCGGCCAGGAAGCGAGCGGTGCCCAGGAGATCCTCTCTGGCCCCGCCTGGAACGCGTGTCCGCGCGCCCTTTTCCTCTCCCAAGGCACCAGGCTGCAAAGAGAACAGGCTTAGTTAGGATCCCGGCCGCTGCCCAGGGGAGTGCGGAGGACCGGAAGGATCAGCCACTACCGCAAAGCGGCCCTCTGGGCATACTGCCTCGGCCGGGCGCTGCCAGTCTTCTCCGCAGCCCGGGGACCCCAACCCGCCCGCCCCTGGCCGCGCACCCGAGCCGCCAGCTTTCGCGCTCGCGCCACTCGCGGGGAAGGGGTCTGCGCCGGCACCGCGGAGAGACAGATTACTCAGCAGATAAGGCAGCCTTCCTGGGCCCTCCACAACTTTCTAATTGCAACAGACACACAGCCGCCTGGGAACGCGGTCCCCGCTTCCCAGAGGACCGACTCGCCTCCTTCCTTCGCCCTCTTAGTGGATGTCTTCCTGTGCATCCCACCCTTCCCAGCACCCACCCCCAAGCGCCGAACAAGCGGGCTCCGGGTGCGCAGTACTGCCTTCTCTTCCCTTCCCTTCCCCTCCAGACTCCTCTTCCCTGGCCGGCTTCAGGCCCCTTAAGTCCCATTCCCAAGGGGACACCACAGCAACCACATCCCACTCCGCCTGTCTGTGACCACAGCTGACGCGCTGGATCACGCTCCCTCCATTCTACAGTCTTCTTCCCGGTACCTCCGCCCCCCAATCAGAAAAAGAAAAGCAGCTGAAACACCTTTTTCAGCTAAAGCACATCCCCGCAAACGCCCCCTTCTCTCCATCTCCCTGTGCCCCGCACTCAGCAGTATCCTGCTTCTTTCTAAGGGGACTGGAAATGGAAGGGTCTGGGTTTTCGTTTGCAAAGTTTGGAGAACGGACCTTCCCTCTGGCCTCCCCAACCCCAGCCCGAGGCTCTTCCCGGGGACCAGAGCCAGGTAGACCCGCAGCACACAGCAGAGCCCCCTTGCCGTGCTCGAGAGGCAGCTGCAAACTGTTGCACTGCGGAGCACAGACGAGGCGCGCAAGCCGGGTCTGGGCAGGGTGGGGGCCGAAGCTATAGCCAGGGGTGCCTGCGCAGGCCGCCGGGGCTGTCCGACCCGCTCGCGCCCCACCACCCAGCAGCCTGGAACCTTCAGCCGCACCGCGTCCCTTACCTGGGGCCACCAGCTGGCTGAAGGGAGGGAGCCCCCGCCGCGCGGCTGCAGTGGCGGCTGCAGAAGGCGCGGAGTGAAGGGGCCAGAGACCAAGCCTCGCTGCTGCCGCCGCCGCCGCTTCGGGGAGCTCAGCTCGCAGCCTATTGCCAGAGAGGCCGGTGACGTCAGGCAGCCACTGCCAGGGCTCCAAGCCACCCCTCAGGCCCCCACCCCACCCGCATACCCTAACATCTCCTCCTGGCAGAGTGAGCCTCTGCCACACATTCCCGGTTCCTGGTCCTTCCCCTCCCTGGGGCTGGGTACGGGGAGCGACCCCAGCACCCTGCAGTGAGAGACCCACCTTCGGCACTCCTAAGCCTGGGAAGGGAGAAAGCTTCAGCTCCCAGGCTTCCTCACCCTCAACCCTCTTCCACATGGTCCCAGGAACACATTTTTACACTCTATAGAGAGCCATCTCCCCGCAGGGTACACATTCGATTTTTTTTTTTTTTTTTAATTTTTCCCTCCTTTCCCTGGGCTGATGAGGATTGCTCTCCTCTGCAAACATGTCTATGCTGGCCTGGTTCTGAACAGAAACTGCGTGAATATGAGAAATGAGAGGGGCATTTATGAACACAAGTGGCAAAACATTAAATACAAACCCGAACGTGTATTTAACTTTGAACAATGCAAATAAACTGTTTTCCTCTCCACAAGAGCCTTCAAGTTACCTCTCAGGTCACCTGACTCATAGTTCCCTTCCACTCATTCACATACACATCTCTAGGCCCAAGACCCACTCCTTATGTTAAACTCTCTCTTTTGAAATCTAGACACTTGTGAGCACACAAAGCACATGCAAGGCTTACAAGGCCGGAAGGTGAAAATAACTTAGAGGAGTAGAGAAATAAACTGTGCTATGAAAATTCTGAGCATACCCCCTTACTTTGCTATAGTGTTAACAACAGCCTTTCAGCACAGTGGACAGAACTTCCTGAAAGATTCTCATCACCCCACCTACATCCAGGCAGAGATGAATCAACTCTTGCTTTAGGACCCTTGCAAATGTATGAACAGTGCATCTCGTTAACAGTAGGCTACTTTAAAATGAAGTATTCTCATTTTTCTATTCGAGATACCAGCTTGGAATAGCACATAAAGACACGGTATGATCTTTGGAAGCATTCACTTGTCTTATTAAATATGCATTTCCTTTTTCTCTCCCTGTCTTCTTTTCTTCCCATCTTTGAGTCTAACTTAGTGCCTGTATAATATTTACCTGCAAAATGGAGTGGTTTTTCTTGCTTTTTCTTGCTATCCATCTGAACTGGGAGATAGCAGGAATGACTGACACCTTCCTAACTGCTTGCAAGTAGAGGGTTTTATAAGAAAGAGGGTATGACACAGGGAATAAAAGTTTGTTTGTCGTCTGGGGGTCCCTTTGGACCCTGTGTCCCTATCTGGTCCTACTCTAATTTCTCCTTTTCCTCTCCTTGCTCACAATTTACATATGAAGTAAGAAATGCATATCTCTCTTCCAAATTTTGGTTTTCATTTGTTTGAATAAAAGCCATCAGATTTTTCTTCATAATTGTCTCGATAAAAAAAAAAAAAAGTATCCCTATTTAAGCTAATACCAGTACATGCTGAATCATGCAAGATCATTCAGAGCACAGATTAATGCCCATGGCTGCAGGACTCACATGGTTAATGATGGCCAATGACTTCAATGCTGGCTTAGTTTTCCTACCTAGAATGAGGACCCCCAATGCCCTGTGAAAGCCACTGGCCATATTTGGACATTCTGACTCGGATGGGCTCAGCAGATGGGATGGTGAGCCTCGTGATCACTAAGTGAGCCTTCACCAATAACACTTGACATGCAATGCCCCATTTTTGTACAGTCTCTTTGCTCCTGAAAAGTTGAGTTTAATCAACATTTTGTAAGGCAAATCCAATTTTGAATACTCCAAAAAGAGATACAGCTATTTAAAGAGACTCTTTAGAAAAACTGTCTGGTAAAGCAAAGGATCTTTACATAATTAGAATTAACTCTCCCTAGTCTGTTTTCTAGACTTGGAAGAATGAGTTATCAGGTTTTCCCAATGAGAAACATGCATACCTTACAATACGTTGTAATGGGATTACTACATATATAAATACACGTATAAATACAAGTATAAATATAAATATAACGGGGTTCCTTTTCCACACCAAGCTTCTAGGTGTGAGTAGGTTGCCACTGTTCTTTTTCTTTTGTTATAAATGATAACCATCTGTTCTACCACGAGTGCTAAAACTGTCTGTACCATTTTCCACAACCTATAGAAAGACAAGGTCTTACCTTAGAGAATTTACAGTCTACAGCAGATGAACGTGATCCACAAGACAATGGTATTTAACTGGAAATGATTTAGGTAAAGACATCAATTTTTAGGTCAAAAGCCCAGCACACTTCCCACCTCCCCTTCTCTTTCAAGAAGAATGGGCTGTAGGTTCATAATTTGTTCTTACTCAGAAAATGAATGTGCCCATAGACTCAGATGTCACTGGGTAGTGGAATTCAAGCCCCAGGAACACCACTGACAGTAGCATGCACACCTCTGTGTCTGCAGGCACTGAGCTCACGGAGCTGCTGTGTGATTCTGGAACATCTGGGACAATGGCAGGACTTCTCCCAGACAACACGCTGCCACTGTTTTTGCCCCCAAACTTCTCAAGCCACACCTTCAAGACTGGAGGGCCAAGAAGCTTCTGAGATTTCCAGTGTCTTCCCTTTCTAATAGGAATGGCCCTCTTGACTTAGGTGCACTCCAAAGATACAGCAACATACAGGATTTACTCTCCATTTTGATGAGGGATCTCCATCCAGCATAGAGAGATGGATCATAAAGGTACATCCATCCAGAAAAATACCACCAAGTCAATAATGACAAGGAGTGCCATTACTATTATTATTATCAACAAAACACCTACTATGTGCCGGGCTGCAATAGCATTAGTCCTAACCTAACCTTGCAAACAAAGCATAAAATTATTTATTTATTTATTTATTCGTTCATTCATTCATTCATTCATTGGCTTATTTGCTCAACAAAACCCTGACTCCCTGCTATACGTCAGGTGAGGAAACAAAAGCTCAGGGAAGCTAAAGACCATGCCCAGGTCATTTAATCACTTAATAGTAAGTATATTATGGATATCAAAGCTAAGTAAGCAGACTCCAAAATTAGTATTCTTTTCATAGATAGTGGTCTCTTTCTCTCTCTTCCCCCACCCCTCTCTCTCTCACACACACACACAGTATCTCTAATTCTATCCCTATTTCAATTCTATCTCTGTTGCTGTCTACAAGTATGAACAAGTAAAATCAAAAAAAGCACAGCTGTTTGGTTGAAGCAGAGGAGGGGATGTGCAAAGCCCCATTTTGGAGGTCTTCCCCCCTCCCCTGGCAGCAGCCCACCAGACACTCAACACACGCCCTTGAGTGGAGCAGAGTCCAGTCTGGAAAAGCCTCCAGGCCTAGGTTATCTAGGCACATCATTCTGGACCACAGCAGCATGACACGTGTGAGGCTCCTCACAGATCTACAGGGACCTGGTCAGAGGATGTTCAGGGCCAGACATTCTGCCCAATCACCTATCCAGACGACCCTGGGCCCTGCATCCCTCCACTCTGTAAGCTGTTATGTTGCTGTTAAATCAACTGCTGGCCCAGCCAGTGATTAATTAATAAGCAAAGCAATGACTGAAGTTCTAGACAGTTTTCTCATCTGTAAAATGAGAATAATAGCAACAGTATCTTCTCTGCAGTGCTATTTTATGCACTAAGCATACACTAAACATTCAGTATATGGTAGTTCCTTAGGCTACAAAGAAAATCACTAGGATTAATATTTTATCTCTGACAGTAGAAGCATTATACTGTTTTGGACATCAAAATTCAGGTAATTTTTGTTAAGTTGGAGCATCCTTTATGATAAGTTTGAGGATAACTATAAGGGTAAAGGAACTGAAAACAGTAACAGACAATGAACAATTCTAGGAGCTAAGAATATGAATCTTAGAGATAGAAAGACATTAGGGATGCAGGAGAGAATCTTCAAATGTTTGGAGCATCATCAACAGAAGATGAATTTATCCTACTCTAGGTACTTATGAGAGAGCTTAAATATAGTAGAACAGATAAAGGGTAGAAAGCATATTTCAATTCACTACTTTGGTATTGGAAAGCCCTTTCTAATCATGCAGAAGACTGTCATCAAAGCCAGCGGTTTCCAAAATGGGGGACTCAGATCTCTGAGAGCACATTAAGATTTTTTTCCCATGGGTAAATGGGTATGTATAGCTTTCGAGGAATAATTTCCCAAATCCACAACCTCTATGTGTCCTTTTCCCTAAAATGTTTCTATCTAAGGCTAAAACCTATTCTTTGTCAACACTCCAACTTTACATTCGCCAGTCCTCACCAACCATGCATTACTTAGGGTATAAAAACAACGGAATAACAAGAGATTGTATAATTCCTGATAAGGTGACAGCAAAGCATAAAGATCATCTGTAAGAAATATTGATGGGGCAATGCCTTATTTCATCCAGGTGACAGACTCATTCTAAGGCTCTGTGTCTATCCGTATATTGATTTATATTAGAATGAGAATTTAGAAGTGAGAAGTTGTCACAGGCATACAAAGATCCCAGTTTATTTAAATTGAAAAGTGAATCCAGACTTTTTGCACAAGAAGTAAACCTCATTTGTCTACTTTGATTAACAATTTGAGCTGCATTTATCTGATAGATCATATAGAAGTCATATTATACAAACTGAATGAACTAAATCTATCAATCTGATGTTCTGAAATATATATTTAAAGTATATACATGATATGGGAAATGCCAGAAATTAATTCCTTACAAATATGATGGTTAAAAAATTTTAGATGTCAAATTCAAATACCCAAAGGAATCCATGATTTTCCAAAATTCTTAAGGGAATATTCAGCAGAAAAAAAAGCCAAACAAAAAACTTTGAAGGTTTCTATTCCAAAGCATCCAAATCCTGTGACATGATCTGAAAAGTTTCAAATCCAAACTAGAATGACCCATCAGGCGTGTTCAGATTTCATATGGGCATAAGAGTTTAAACCAGGTGGCTGTTCTAAGTTTCAGGAAAGCTGAGAGCCTACAAAACTTTATATACCTATCAAGATATTTTTAATCTCCAGTTACATAAACATATGCTTTATCCCTTTATGCCTCATAATAAAGGATTGTCTAATCAAGCCTCAGACCTATTTAAATCTGGGTATCTGCACCAAAAGTCAAGATTTGTCTTGCTGTATTATCCCTGACTGCAGAAGTCATTCCTTCAACAGTGTGTCCCTACCACATGCCACCAATTGCACTAGGTTCTCAGGGTATGAGTGACCAAGGAAAAGTCTCTGTAATCAGGAACTTGCATTCTAATTACATGCATGATTATATTCTGATTATCTGGCCAAAAGCAAAAAATACTAAAATTCTTCTCGTTTCCCAATATATGTAAATCAAATATCACTTGCATCAAAGAAGAGAAGACTGTGAACTGCGCAGACTGATGAATGTGAGGCTAGAGCGGTCAGTGGGTAAAGCCAGATGGACTAGCCAGTGTCAAATAATTCATAAGATCTTTGTGAACAACAACTCAGTTGTTGATCACAACAAACTCTCAAAATGAGAGTTTGGGGTCATGATCAGAAAGCCAGTGCTTCTTTCAGGGGCCCTTCATGAGAAAGAGAAGCTGAAAATATTTCCACCATGTGCAAAAAGGCCTATCTAGACCAGGGTTTCTCAGTCTCAGTAGTACTGGCATTTGGGGTCAGATAATTCTTTATTGTGAGAGACTGTCTTGTGCATTATAGATTGTGGTGGTAAACAGAATTCTCAAGATGGTCCCCCACTTCTTCCAATTATTCAATCAAAAGCTAATGAGGGCTGCAGTGAAGAAACTTTGGTAGATGTAATTAAAGTTCCAAATAGGTGACCTTCAGTTATGGAGATAGTTCAGACATGCCTGGTCCAATTAGGTGAGCCATTAAAAGAAGAATATTCTCTGTCTGAGGGCAGAAGAGAAGTCAGAGATTCAAAGCGCAAGGTCAGGGTAGGGGAGCTGGGGGGAGTTCAACATGCTGTTGTTGACCTAAAGTTGGAGGGGGACATGCACAAACGCAGGTGGGTGCCCTATAAGAGCTAAGAATGTCTGACAGTCAGCAAGCAAATAGGGACCTCAGTCTTAAAACCACCAGGAACTGAATTCTGCCAAAAACATCAATGAGATTAAAACTGGATTCTCCCCCAGAGTTTCCATATAAGAGCCCAACCTAACCAACACCTTGATTTCAGTCCTGTGATACTCTAAGTAGATAGCCTGGTCCAGCACCCTTCCCAATCTCCCAGACTCCTGACCTAGAAAACCGTGCTTTAATAAAGGAGCATTGTTGTAAGCTGCTACGGCACACAGCAAGAGGAAATGAATGCATTTGTTTAGAGGCATCCCCAGCCTCCACTCACTGGGTGCCAGCAGTGTCCCTCTCTGGGGTGCCATCAAAAAGAGCTCTAGACATTGCCAACGGTCACAGGGAGGAGGGTACAAAATCACCCCCGGTTCAAAACCACTGCCCTAGACATTCAGCTTATCCCTGCACAGTTAGGAAACACTGGTCCAAAGGAGGAGATGAGCATCTTGAGCCCTACCCGTATTTTATGACAATTTCAATTGCTGTTTTCTCAGAGTTGTTGAATTTGATCAAGAAGGAATGAGACCATCAGGAATTCTCCAATAAGTCAATCTATAACAAATTCCAAAAAAAGAAAATAAATCAGGTCTCAGGGATCAATCAAGAGCATCTGATGGAGCACACAGTGTTCCAACAGAAATTGTTGCCTTCCATGTTAAACAAAGATTCACGCTAAGAAAGAGGAAGTGATCTCGCTAGACTTGATTACAGCTTTGGACTGTGTTTTCTACAACACAAAAATACACAGCAAGAGAGAAACACTTGGTTTAGGTCACAGTTCTGCTCCTGGGCACACTCAGTGCTCTTGAAGATTCTGAGGGAACAAAGTGATGTTAAGTGACTTATGCACATGGTGGGTGGCCATCTCAAACCCTCCTGCTTCTTTCTTCCTTATGAAGCAAACATTACTGTATTTGAGACTCAAGAAAGAAAGCCAAACAACCTTTTGCCTCTTATACTCCTTTTTTTCCCATCCATTGTCTATGCAGTCATTTTTTGCTAGCAAAAGAAAACAAATGAAATGGTGTTAGAATATGGCTTTAAAATAGCCTGGGAGTTATCAACCACCAAGGATGATGGAGTAGGAAATACACACATGAGACAACTAAGATTTCTTCCAGAACTCTATGTTACCTTTTCTCTAGGTCAGTTGCTATCAACTATGCTTTTTATTTTTATAACAGAACATATGGGGAGAAAAGCTGGAGAGTTTCAGAAGAACACAAAGGCAACAACGTAGTAGAAAGGACATGCTGAACAGACACATCTGAGGGACTCAAAGGAAACGTGGTGCTTTGGTTTGTTTCACTGTTACCTTTAGAGAGTCCCCTGTACTAATTTCTGGCTGCTGAGTAGAAATTTGACAGGTACCATAATTTTTTGGATAACCGTTAGGTAAAAGACGTTCTTATATCCTTTTAAATCAGAATACAAGGTCAATTCAGTAATTAGAATATCTGTTCTCAGACACTCATAAAAATTCAAAAACCAATTAATCACATATTTTCTCTTTCTTCACAACTTTAGCTTATTTTAGACTGCAAGCCTAGGGGCACGAAAAGGAGTAATATTTGGCTTCTTCTGTATTTCTCTGACTTGTTTATCTCTTCCTTTTCCCTCACCACCCATCCCTAGATTGCTAGATGGTTTCTTATCTCTCTGGTGTCACAGCAGAAGAAAAAATAGCACAGGGATAGAAAAGTTTCACTTGGACTGTTCTGTCCCAAGATGACTGCTTCTTGGGAACGAGGGATGTTCAGGTTGACGCAGGATAGAGAACGTCCTCCGTGACCTGTTGTGCTGTCCCTTCCCTCAGCTGTCTCTGGTGACTGTTTCTTCATCCCCAGAAATCTGGTATTTCTTTCAGCTTCCAGCTCCTTAATCTTAAGGAAAAACTGTGGGACGGAGCGTTCACCACCCACCTAAAAATTTCCCCATATGAGGAGCAAGAGAGCTGGGCATTTACACTAATGGCATCTCATTTGCTGCAAGCTATCATTTTCCGAACTTGGAGGAACTATCCCAGCAGCCTATTAGAGCCCATGAGAGTAGCTCTGTCTAGGACACTAAACCTGATGTCACAGGAGAATGCTTGCCTTTAAAAAATTCTATCTCTGCAGCCTTAAACTCCTCATAGTTGGGGCAGTACTCTCAAAGTACAGGAAAATATTCCTGATTCTGCCAGGACATATTAGCCAAACCTTGTAGCTCTGTTGTTAAGGGTCCCTTTTTTCTTTTCTCTTGGAGCAGGGAAAATATTTTCTCAGGACTTCAAGCTGAGTTTTGACCCCAGTTACGGTCCTAGAATCTCTGAAGCAAGTATAGGAAAACCTTGAAGAAGGTAAGTATCATCTTAGGAGGTGTCTGTCTCTGCATGATTTCTGGGCGAGGAGAATCTGCTCCCCAGTAACAAAGGGGGAAGGGAACCATTTTCAGAGAAAGGAATTCAGGAGAAAGTGTTAATTCAAGGTTCTCAAGTACATCACTTCCCAGTCTCCCCATCTCGGTCTCAGGCCCACGCCCCTCCCATACCAAGGCCCTAGGCTTTAGCAAAGGAGACTTGCCAGGGCTAAGAATCAAGTCTCTGCAACTCCACTTTTTTCACACTCAGATGGGTCTGACTTGCAGCTACAGGAAATATGCATCCTGTAAATGTTGAATAAAAGGTCCTCTGGGCCTCACATGGAGAATAATTTAATGGTTAGCTGACCTGAGGTGGTCTTTTCCTTTCAGTGCCACCGTGACTATTAACACCAATTCCACAGTTATCATCACCACTGCCACCATATCTAAAAAATGCTGGAGCTATTCTGGAAGCCTGTTTCCCATTCCAGCTCATCATAGATGACAACATTCATAATTGTGATGCTCAGCTTGCCAGGGCTTATCGTCGCCTCTCTTATCACCACCAATAATAGAACCCTTTTTGTGATCTGGTTGGCAAGTTCCAGAATCTTATCATAAGGGTATATTCATCCTTGGACTTCTCCTAGTGCCTCTTGTCCTAGTCTGGGCTCCTCCAAAACCAGACACCGAGGGAAGGCTGTGAATGCCAGTAATTTCTCTGGCAGTTGATGAGAGCCCTCCCAAAGGGCCAAGGTAATGAGGGACGAGGAGACATCCAGGAAAGGAGTACAACACAGAGCCCATTAACACTAAAGTTTCATCTCACAAGGAAATTTGAGAAATATATTGGATGCGTGCCTTAGAATCATCCAGCTCAGAAACAGGGAATCGTGGTATTTGCAAACACACGAACACAGGAACACAAGAACATCACTTTTCAAGTCCATCTAACAACTGCTCCAGAGCGTTCCATTCTCTGACACACCAAGCCTACCGCTTGGTAGAGTAGGCAGGCTCAGGGAGAGTGGCCTGCTCCTGTTCTTGAAAAATCCTCAAGAACAGAGTCTTTCATTATTAGAAGTCAGGAGGAGCTCACTGAAAGGGAAGGTTCTAAGGAAACGGTGGGAAGCTCCACGGCTGCCTGCTACAAGCTCCCCGTGCGGCCCACAGCACTCAGCGGGAGACCTCAGGGATGCTTGCCCAGAATGAGGTCAAGGAATGCAGATTCATGCCATCTGAGCAGCCCTCCTCTGCATCTGCCACCAACACATCTGTCAGACTTTTGTCCTTTAGATTTCTTGCCTAAGAATGTGACCTACATACACAGAGTTCCCCTCCCCACCACCAACAGCAGCAACACATACTTCTAACTCTCCACAGAGCTTTTCCATATAGAAGTCAATCCTCATTTGGCCAAGACAGAGGAGGGAAGGGGTAGAAATCAGCATAGCAACACCCAGCTCCCAAGATATAGTTTACCAACCTTTCCACATCTCCCCGTTAGGACTCTTGTTTTTATATATGTATATCTTTGGTATGGTTAAGAGACCAAGGTTCATGAAAGGGGTTACTGCATATTTCTATTATATATCACACATAAAAATGCAGGCTGTTCTCGCATTCTCTGTAGGAATTCCACACCTCAGTAGGCCGGAAGAATGCTGGCCTGATACTCTCTTGTAGTAGTAACGGAGACTGTAGCCTCAGTCTCTAGATGCAGACATGTCCCTATTTCTAGAAATAGTCTTTGAAAGGAACAGAGCATGGAGACATGTTTCAAAGTGATTTTACAGCGGATGGTAATAAGGGTGGGAAGGACAGCAGACAGGATATTTACCAAATGCCAAGCACTTTCCATCGGTTTCCTTTGAATCTCCACAAAGCTGTTTGACCTAGGTATGGCTTAACCTTGTCTGTATGGAGGGATTAGGTTTTAGCCTTGCCCGAAACACATACTCTGTTAGTTACTGCTTTGGCCCCAGCTCAAATGCCTGACTGTCTGGCTCCAGAGCCCACAATCATCCATTATACCAGGGACAGAAATTGCAAACTCTAAATGCTACTGATCCAGGAAAAGAAGGTACATGTGTGATATGTAAGAGAATGAAAATGGGTGAGAGGAGCATATTGCAGTGCCGACCAAGCAAAGCATCATGATCTTGTATTGGGTTCAGGCCTGCAAGTCTGCTGATTTAGACTAACGTGAGTGGAGACAATCAGGTATGGACCCTAGTTCAACCACCACTAATTCTGAAAATTGTGATGAATCATTTGATTTCTGTGAGTCTCAGTTTCTATCTCTGTAACATGGGGATAACAAACGTCTACTTGATGATTTCAAAAACGTATATAGAAATTTCCTGGCACACAGAAGGCATTCTGCAAGTGGAAATTCTTATATTCTCCCATGTACGGTGGGATTTTAATCTTGTCCCCTCTTCCTTTCTTTAAGCCCTCCCTCTCCATTCCCAATGATTTTATTGCACGGAAAGTAGAAGATGATGGGAACATCCAGAGTACATAAGGTTCTACACAGAGCTCATGGATTATTTAAAATTATAGAGGTATGGAGGGTTGGTGACATGAAAGAAATCTTTGCCTGACTCCAACCCTAAATGAATAGAAAAACACCATGCAGAAGAGGAGATATGGCCACTGCACACTAGGGTCTGATAGGCGAGTGAGAAAGGGAAGCATGAGTTGTTTTTTGGTCTCTAATGCCATTTGATTATTGAAAACACAGGTATATTTTCTTTCAAATAAGTTTATGGTCATTATTAACAATAAGAAACCAAAAATCAAAAAAGGACAGATAGTCCAATAGACAGTCTTACATTATTTTTGTATCACAGAATACATTAGTACATGATTATGCTGATTTACAAAAGTCTTTCAAGTGTTTCTTGGCAAGTTTCATGGCAACTTATTTCTAGATTTGTCTCCTGAGGCAAGGGAAACAAAAGCAGAAATAAACTATTGGGGTTTCATAAAAATGAAAAGCTTCTGCACAGCAAAGGAAATAATGACTAAAAGGCAGCCTACAGAATGGGAGAAGATATTTGCAAAAGACATATCCAAGAAAGGATAAGTATCCAAAATATATAAAGAACTTCTAAAACTCAACATCCAAAACCAAATAATCCAATTAAGATTGGGCAGAAGATATGAATAGACCTTTTATCAAAGAAGACTTCCAGATGGCCAACAATACATGAAAAGATGCTCAACATCACTCATCATCAGGAAAATGCAAATCAAAACTACAAAATAGCACCTCACACCTATCAGAATGGCTAAAATCAACAACGCAGGAAACAACAGGTATTGGTGAAGATGAAGATGGGAATGAAAACTGGTGCAGCCACTGTGGAAAACAGTATGGAGTTTCCTCATAAAGTTAAAAATACAAATACTCTATGATTCAGTAATTGCCCCACTGGGTATTTACCCAAAGAATACAAAAATACTAAATCGAAGAGATACTATGAAGGCCAAGAAAAACAAAGCTCTACGCACCTAGAGTCTAGCCCATTTTTCAGAGACAAATAACTCAATTCCTCAAGCCCTAATGTCGCCCTCCCCTCCATAAACAAAACTGAAGGAGGCTGAGGTAGAAGGAAAAGTAAATAAAGTTAAATTTCTTCTAAACCCAAATCTCACTAACAAGGAACGCTTGATAGCAAGAATGTGACATTCCACCAGGAAACTCCCAATTGTCTTCATGCTAGTACCTCATTAAAGGGGAAAACGGCCTTGGCTTGATAGTAACCAGGCCTTCAATATCCTGAGTCCTCTTTACCCTAACAGCCCTTCTGAACACCCACTTTGTCCTCACCCACCACTGAGCCCACCCCTACTCTGCTTTTAAAAACTCTGACTATAATCTGGCTCGGGATGCAAGTCCCTACTCCGCTGTGTCGGGTATACTTGGGCCCATGCTTAAGCTTGTCAAATAAACCCTCATGTGATTGCATTGGTGCTTGGCTCCTTGGTGGTCTCTCAGATGTGAAAACTTGGGCACAACAATACATGCACCCTGATGTTTACAGCAGCATTATCTACAATAGCCAATTGTGGAAACAGTTCAAGTGCCCATTGACTGATGGATGGTAAAGAAGATGTGAGATACACACACACACACACACATACTGGAATATTATTCAGCTGTAAAAAGTGAAATCTTACCATTTGCAATGATGTGGATGGAGCTGGACAGTATTATGCTAAGCAAAATAAGTTATTCCAAGAAAGGCTAATACCATATAATTTCACTCATATGTGGAATTTAAGAAATAAAACGAATGAATGAAGAGGAAAAAAGAGAGAGAGGCAAACCAAGAAAGAGACTCTTAACTATGGAGAACATACTGATGGTCACCAGAGGGGAGGTAGGAGGGAGCTGGGTGGAGCAGGTCACGGGATGAAGGAGGGCACTTGTCATGATGAGCACTGGGTACGGTATGGAAGTGCCGAATCACTACACTGTACACCTGAAATTAATATTACACTGTACATTAACTAACTCCAGTTCAAATAAAAACTTTTTAAAAACCTTTTAAGGGCAATACTTTTTAAAAAACAAAATTCATAGTTTCCCTAGATTGAAATAAACTATACAAAACTTACTGTCTTCACCAAAAATAAGGGCAATATTTTCTGTATTATTCCTAGACAAACCACAAAATATTTTTGTAGGTTTTTTTGAGTTTTTGTTATAAACTAAGATGAGGCAGTAGATAGACATGGAAAAAGACAGAAGAAAACAGGCAAATTAGTTGTCAATAACCAGGGTCTCAGATCCCATCCTGACCATGCAACAGAAGTGTTCGACTCACACCAGCTGAAAAGCTTATGAAGATACAACCTCAACAAAAGAATGTGAACAGCAGCAAGCAGATGTGGACCAGCAGCAAAAGCAGCCTGTTCCACTCAAACTTTAACTGTAACTTGTTTAAGTTCATTTCATAAAAACAAAAACCTATTCTGAGATTCTTGTTTGGGGGGCTGATGTGTTTCTCTCACCATCTGGTAATTCCCTTAAACTGTCCATTACAGATATTTAACAACATACTTAAAACTCCTACTATTCAAAGTTCAGTAGTGAACCTTGTGCTAACATTTTATAAAATGTATTCCTTCCTCCCACACTGCCTCAAAGTTCATTTCTTCAAAGAACTGATAACTTAATACCCAGCAATAAGCTCTACAATGATAATAAACATGAAGTCTAGGGTCACCCGGGTGGCTCAGTCAGTTGGGCACCTGCCTTCAGCTCAGGTCATGGTCTCAGGATCCTGGGATAGAACCCACGTCAGGTTCCCTGCTCAGTGGGGGAGTCTGCTTCTCCCTCTGCCTCTACCCCCTGCTCCTGCTCTCTCTCTTTCAAATAATAAATAAAATCTTAAGATAAAAATAAATGTTAAAATATCTAAAATGACACCTCAACCAATTCCAAAGTGCCACTAGCAAAGTTCTCACAGAAGTGTGATGTGTCACTGTTAAGGCTGTCTTCTGGAAAAACAGGTCTTCAAAGTGGGAAGAGTTCAAACAGGGACCATTAAACATAAATTATCAATGGCCACTGTCCTCAATGAGAGGCCCAAGGTCAAGACATTCAGTTATTAAAGGGCTTACGTACATCTACAGCTTCTCTGGAAGCTGTTTTGAAATTTCTTTCATATTTTTTCAAGTATCAAATGTAAGCGAAAGCTTAAGTTTAAAGTCTCTTAGGTAGTCTCAATGGTTTCTGAACTATCTGTGGGAAGCTCTGACTTCACTGTACTGACTCTGATATCTGTGTCCACCATTATTAAATTCAGGTCATGTTTTAGGTCAAAACTCCTGCTATGCAAAGCCAAGTAACCTCACCTTTGGCCTGTCCAAGTGTTCTTCAGGTACGCTTTGAGACACTTGGCCTTATTTTTCATAGTATTCATTCTCAACCTTCATCACAGAAATACATGGGACCTTCAGCAATGTACAAACATTAGGGAAAGAATTGATGTTTGTCAGGTGGAGGGCTTTGTAAGTGGTTGATGGAAACTGTATCTTCCCCTCTGTGTTCCCACTTGATTCTTTAATGGTACGACAGAGCTGAGAGCACACCAGGACTGGGCAAGCCCCCTCTGTAGGCACCAGCATGGCCCTTCCACAGCGTATTAAATGGGATCTGCCCCATGACTGAAGGCACCAGAGATAAGCACTGAAGAGATTCCAGGTGCTGTTCTGAGACTCCTTCAGTCCCTGAACAGTGTGCTCCACTGTTGGACACTTAAAATTTCCTGAGGACCTCTCAGACACCAGCTGAGATTCCAGGTTGTCTTGCTGGGCTCTGCGGACATGCTCAGGGAGTTTCATCTGAATACCAAGGTTGGGCACCAAATTTGTGGCTCCAGCAAAACAAAATTTATGATAAACTTCAATACGTTCTATCAATTCATCTAGTGAACAAAGCATTGCAGTCAAATGACTGGCTGCAAAGAAGACATGGGAGGTTTGCCCTTGGATATTTTCCCCAAAGGTTCTTGTAAAAGACAGAACATGTTCTGGAGCAACAGTGGTAACTACAGAGCACAAAAGCCTACACAGGCATAGTCATTCCATCCGGGACTGGTGTCACTATCCGAACATAAAACAAGTGCGTGGAGGAGGTCCACCAAAATTTCGAAACCATCATTCCAGACTGTCCACTGAGGAGGGCCAATTTCCTTCCTTTCTTTGCCCCTTTCTTCACTGTTCTCAAACAGGAAAGAAATTATATTGCCATGCTCTAAAAGCATGTGTGATAATTGTGGGGGGAGGGGGCGAGACACAACACAACAACAATGAATTTTGTCAATTGTTTCTTATGCAATGCAACAGAGAGTTCCACAACAAACATTGCTTTTGCCCAGCACGTATTTAAGGCCCAGGAAGAGCAGATTGTGTAGCTAGCTTGGGACTATGTCTCTAAAAGCCTGTAGGCCACAGCTTCAATTTTGGAAGAAAATCCACTGGACACAATGTAAACCTGGCTACGATCACATCCATGTTTAATCCCCACTCCTCAGTCATCAGAGAGTGAAACAACGAAGCTGACATGTCGGCACCGGCTTCGTAAGGTAGAAGTGCACAGGTTACGGATTTGTGGACAAACCTTGCCAACATGGGCAGGTGTATCTCCTCTGCGACATCAGCTACACTGTCAGTGATCCTGGAAATCAAGGGAGGGTCTCTCGCATCCCTGAGGGTCTCTTCCCAGACGCAGCCCTCACAGATGTCTAGCACCTGTGTCTGTTCTTCCTTGCTGGGGTGTCAGAGAGCCCCCTCAGTGCCTTTCCCCCTGAATCCACCTGGCACCACGGCAGGGCTTGGGCGCTCTCAGGAGTAGACAACTTCTGGAATTTCATCAGCCTCAGGCCCCTCCAGAAGGAGGTAAGATTTGATTTCCTAGAAGAATCAAAATTTCAAATAGACGTTTGCAGTAGTCCTTGTTTTCCTTCTTTTCAAGGGCTAATGTCTTCATCCTGTTCTTGGCCCCCTTCTTCTGCACTGGGGTTCTGAGCACTGCTATTATTTCTTCGTTTCTGTTGCTGTTTAGAAGTTTCATAATTTTTCTTTTCTGTTTCAGTGTCCTGATTTCATCTTCACCCAATTCTTTTGCTCGTTTTCTGTGTCTACCTTGTGAGTTGTTCAGATGTCTGGCAAGATCCAACACCTCTGCTATGGCATTAGCTTAAAGAACTGTCCTATGGGAGCTTCTCTGACCCAGTCAGTTAAGTGACCTGACTCCTGATTTCAGCTCAGGTTATATGAATCTCAGATTGAGATACTGACCCCGTGTCCAGCTCTCCCCTCAGCAGGGAGTCTGCTTGAGAGTCTCTCTCTCTCTCTAAAACTAAAAATAAATCTTGAAGAACTGTCCTATAAGGACTGGTTCTATAGATCACAGAGGTCTCAAAGTGTTTGGTATGTCATTTATAACATTCATTGACTTGATCAGTCATTTCATCATCTAAGTTTGTTCTCGTTATAATTACCTGCCCACCTCTAGCCCCTGGCAGCGTTCTGCGGGAACCTGAGGAAGGGCAGGTCTAACACTCTTCCACACACGGCTGGGGTGGCACAGAAGGTGAGCACCTCTGCTGCCTTTGGCCGGCCCAACCCTCTCCTCCCCACATGCTCCGAGCAGCCCACCTGCCTGTCCTCAGCTCAGCAGGTACCTCAAGAGTAATGCTTTTATTCTTAGGAATTTGATTAGACAGTCCAAAGAAACTGACATTTTTCTTTCTTTAATGAGAGGAAAGAAGTAAACTCTTGGGATTATGATAGTATCAGATCTCACAAGCACCTCTTGGTCTTAGACTAAGCTTTCTATCAAGGACACGGAAACGAATACACTGCCATCCATTATTTAAATCAAGTGTTATGTCAACAGGAGCTCGTTTGTGTCTCAGAGCATCACCACAGTTCAAAATTATCTCCACATCTGTCATTCTTTGCTAACAATAGCAAGTTGCCCTATTAGTTCTCCACCACCACCTAGGAATTAATTCACTTGCGGCAGAACCCAAGGAGAATTTAAGAAGGTGAATGTCCTTCCCAGAACCATAATAAGTTGCTAATTCAACAGTGACAAGGCAGGAACCCTCTTCAGCTGCACTCTACATGTGAGAGAGAGAAAGAGAGACAGAGAAGCAGTCTGTGGAGTTTACTGACCCAAAGACCTGGGCATACCTCTATTACAACATTTCTCACAGTCCTGAAGTTGTTTACCTACAAATACAACTCCGTCATCCGACAGCAAGGCCCTGGAAGGCAGGCATCATGTTTGGTTTCTCTCTCTACTATCTAGAATACATAAATAAAAGCCTCGTACACATGCACTTCCATTAATAGCTTTCAGCCTCCCTCCAGAAGTTGTGCACACAGAGCACCGAGCAGATGGGTTTGAGACTGCTTCTTCCATGTCCTCTGGCTCGTCTTTCTGTGGAGGTGATGATGAGGATGAAAACGGTCAAAGGAGAGGGCAGAGCTCCCAAAGGCAAGGTGTGTGTGGAGTTTAGCTAAAAGTGCATCCTAACATGTCCTTACCCAAACTGCAGACTAGAGAAAGACTGACAGGCAAGGAGCAATCAGTAGAAAAGGGACAGGGAAAAAATACTCAATGAATCACTACTATAATATACAGCATTTGCAAACATGATCCTACTTAATCCTTGGCACATGGCTTTGGGATAGAGAATTATCTCCATTTTATAGAGGAAGAAAAGGAGAGGTTAAATAATTTGTTCAAGGGCTCACAATGACTAAATGCTACAACCAGCATTCTAACCCAAGTCTGCCTATCTTCAAGGCCTGCTCCTTCCACTAATCCAATGTGCCTCTTTGGAAGGTACTAAGTAGAAAGCCACTGGATTGTGGATCTATCCTCCGTGGGCCGGACCCCCTGGCTCCTGCAGTGGTACCTTGTCTTGGTCCCTTGAGCCCTAAAGCCAGAAGGTTCAGGTTGTAGCAAGGGCAGAGCTGATATGGGCTGGGTACTCCCTAGGACCCAGGATTGACCTGCTCTTTGCTGAGGCTGTGGCTGCTTTGCTTTCCACAAGCAGTGGGTGGGCGAGCTATAGTTAGCAGTGCACCGAGTTCCTACTGCTTGTTTCTATACTGATAAAATGTGTTCGGCGCTCTACACCAGGCCTTATCTAATTAGGATGTGTCTACTTGCAAGCCAATGGTGGAGAAAACTCACAAAGAATTCACTTTCACTTCTTTCTTCCAGCCAGGGCGTTGGCTCAGTCTGAGATGTCAAGCGGGGCCACACCGGAGCCTGAGATTTTCTTCTTACATGGCCCATCCTCTTTAAATGTTTGGCAACAGAACCTGTCCTCCGATGATTTATAGCCTGGAACTGGAGGCCTGCCTACTCCTGGCTGGCTTTACATAAAGAACAAAAACCCCAAACACCACCTAACGGAAGGAATGGGATCCGTGAGCATTTGAAGGTAACTCATGGACGTGGCCTGCCTAGAGCTGACTTTCCTACTACACCTCCCCTTCTAAGGAGCCTCTCTCAACAATCTCATTAAGGTACTCAGTTCTTTTAAGCATTTTTTAACACAGTGGCCCTGTGGGCTACACACTAACCGTGGAGAGCAGAACTGGCATCAGTGAGCAGGAGCTGTAATGATTCCCACTGAACCTAAAGCCAAACTTCAAATAACTATTGCTGAATGGGGAAGTAGTTGAACCGGAAGACACCCGAGATTAAAGTCTAGTAACTTCTAAAGTCGAAGTTACAATTTCATGATTTCAGACTTTCAGACGTAACCAGCTACCTTGCAGCACCTAAGGAGATGGGATATGGAAGCGCTAGGTTTTACTGAAATCATCCAGCCTGGAGGGCTCTGACCTAGTGGTTCGGTGCAGAATCCTGCTACACCCGGCATGGTCCCAAGTGCCTGGAGAAAGGTCTGCAGGGGGTCAGGATCCAAATAAGCTTCAAGGGGAACAGCTTTTGAGAGAAGGAGGTCAGTGAAGAATGGGTTACCTTGAACTCAGTTCTGATTCTCTAAATCAGAAACACAAGCCCGTCCCACCACCACTCCCCACAAATGAAACAAATCTCTAACGGTAGAATCATTGCTTGTAAGCTCTTAAAGCCAGAGCTGAGGCTGACTTCAAATCAGAAGCCTGAAGAACAAAGACTGGGGTTCAGGGGGAGGTTAGGAACGGGCCAGCAGCACGCTGAAGGTAGGGAACCTGTCTCATCTAGGCTGAATCTCCTGGGCACTGGCTTCCCACCACAGGCCTGCACATGGTGCCCACCTTGAAGCAGCAGGCCTGTCAACACCAGGGATAATGACCATCTCCACCTTGACTTTGCTGGGGGTCAGTCCCACTGAGTGTCTGTCTGCAAATCTGCAAATACCCGATCAGATTCTCTTCCTGCCTTCCTCCTCGTCCCCCAGGCTCCACTGATAGCAGCATGGGAAAGTATGTCACACTCTCTAGCAGGCTTTCGATGTCTAAACACCAAGTGTGCTTTCCCCTGTCACTTATCCCTCTGCCTCCCTTTTGATTAACCATGACATGACGGCATTCCTTCTGCCTGACCTGCAGGAACGGCAGGATACTTGACAAAAGGCACCGGCTTTGGGCTCTGGCAAATATGGGTCTCAAATCTGTCCCTATCGCTTAACCAACCATGCAACCATGGATTTATTTCTTAAGCTCTCTGAAACTCAACCTCAGTTTTTTCATCTGTGAAATGGGAGTCGTAATAACTCCCTGAAAGGATGCAGAGTTGGGATCCGTGAGAATTCCAGGGTGGGAATTACAGGAGATGCCCAGAGATGGTCAATCTGTGCCCGCTTAGACTATACCGTGTCCTTTAAGAAGCCAGCTTCTCTCTCTGACAGGGTGCGACACTTAAAAACAGAATACATTTTCGATGATGGTTATGTGATCTATATAAAATAAAGCACTTCCTGCCAACTACATAAACAGAGGAGAGCATGTACTCATTCCTGTTCTAATTTAATCTGTCTGAGTGCCTGGAGGTCTTTATGAGGTAAATACTGTTCTCACTCTGACCTTGGCGCAGCGTTCCCATTGAATTTGTCTCAGTTTGTCCTTTCGGTGTCAGGCTGATGCCTTTCTAATAGATTGAAAGCCCTCGGTTGAGAACAGAGATCAGTGAGATCCAATAACCCGTAAATACCCGGCTAGCCCGGACGACGAGAAAGCGGGATGTTCGGGGTAACTTGCTGTTGCGTGTGTCTGAATTACCCGTTTTCAAAGAATAGAACCCACTGAGACACAAGACCAGCATGGAACACAAAGAGATTTCTGGTGATCTGGGAGCCCCTTGGAGGCTGGCAGGGACACGGAGTTGACGGAGGAGGTCACAACCCAGCGGCAGGAGAGAGTGAGTGGAGCCGTGTTCTCAGGCACTCGGGGTATTTTTCCAAAACATCTTTGATTCCGACATGTTTATTTGTTGCTTGTTTCTGCTTCAAGGAGATTTAGAGAAAACATTTGTTCTAGGCTTTCCTCCATGAAATATAAAAAAAGAAAAGAAAAAGGGATTTGCAGTTAATGCTCAATTGAACGATCCAGTAAAAACAACCGCTCATGTCCGGGGGCCGCTGACGAATGGGTCAGTGCCGGTCAGACCTTCCCTCTCTGGCTCCTCGGCGAGAGATTCAGATATTCAGAAACTAAGTGCTGCCTCGATTTCCAGATAACTTAATTTTGCTTAGAAGTCTTTTTTTTTTTCTCTTTTCTTTTAGAGCAAATGTGTAGTCATTAAAAAAAAAATACAGCCAAGAGAAACAAGGAAAAGAACAGTATCTGTCATTTACCATTTGGAGAGGTCTATTAATACTTTGAGAGTTTTTTCCTAAGCACAAATAAAGATATACGTTTAAAACGTAGGTTCATAAAATATAAAATGCAATGGTAACTACTTTCTGCCTCTCAAAAAATAAATATGTCACCATCATCTTTCTACGTTAATATTCTCCCTCAGCATACTTTTTAATTTTTAAAAACATTTTATTTACTTATTTGAGAGAGGAGAGAACACGAGCAGTGGAAGTGGGGGAGGGGACAGAGGAAGAGGAAGAGGACTCCCAGCTGAGCAGGGAGCAGGACAAGGGGCTCGATCCCAGGACCCGGAGATCATGACCTAAGCTGAAGGCAGATGCTTCACCAACTGTCACCCAGGTGCCCCTGTGCGTACATTCTAATGAATGCAAAGAATACCACGCGTCATAAACCACAGTTTATTCTGAAATCTAGCAACACCCTCATAAGCAACATTATTGTTTAAAAAGGGGGAAAACCAGTCTATAAATCCGTGCTTACATCCAAATTTATTCCCACTGAATCATTTCTTTGGAGTAGAATTGAAGGACCAAAAATCATTAAAAAAATAAAATAAAAAGCATATATCAGCAAACTGTTTTTGAAAAGATTTAAACCAAAGGATACATTCCACTGACAGTACACTGCTATTCCTATGAAAACTGTGGCGTCCTTGATGTCAGGGACGGCGTCATTCATCTTTACATCCAACATCTCTATGTTTTTGGACATTAAGTCACTGCAGTGTTTGTTGAATGAATGATGTGATGATTCCTTGTTTAAACAAACATATAGAATGGGTTTGTACAATGTCTCTGGTGCTCAGCTTTCTCTTGTGCAAAATGAGAATTTTAGGTTTATGCTAACATTCTGTGACTTCATATCTCTTATATGAAAAGCATGACCTAGATTCCTTAGGGGAGATTAGCCATAAAGACAATCCATAACCACAGCTACGGTACCTGTATGCATATATATTTCATATATAGCCCAATTATAATTGTATAGTAACATACAAAGATGTGCTAAGTATTCAGGGAGATGAAGGCTGGACAAGATGACAGGATACTTTAGGAAGACGATGCTCAGCTAAGCACAATCACCAGCTTCCTATCTGGAAAAAAAAATTCTTCTCCATTCTCGATTTTGTGTTTTATTGGTATCTTAAAAATAGCAGGTAGAACTATCTTAAGATTCAGTTTCCTGCGGCACCTGGGTGGCTCAGTCAGTTAAGTGGCTGCTTTCGGCTCAAGTCATGATCCCAGGGTCCTGGGACTGAGTCCCACATCGAGCTTCCTGCTCAGTGGGGAGCCTTCTCCCTCTGCTTGCCACTCTGTCTACTTGTGCTCTCTGTCAAATAAATAAATAAAATCTTAAAAAAAAAAAAAAAAGATTCCATTTCCTTAGGTAATTTCACCCAAGACAACCAAGCTTATCCCACTAGATTTTAGGAATATGTCAACCACTTTTAAATTACCCGAGATATGATTTTATCTGTTGACTTTCATGCTCCTAGACCTCCTGGTTCATTGGCAGTAAACGTCTGTAGACCTCTCTAAACTACCTGTGTAGCAGGTAGCACCTTCTATAACGCTTCCTTCTCCAGGCCTCCCTACTTCACAGAAATATTCAGCTCCCACCATCATTCAATTTATTACTTACATAATTGGTGGTGATTTATTGAAAAACTATAAGGTGCCTTTTAATCTGCTGGGGGAAATGAGGCAATGTGGTAAGCCTAAACGTTTAAACGTTTAATCTTGTCATTGCAGGGGAAGACACAAGGGGAAGAAAGCACCTTCTTCTGGGAGCCAGGGGAGGTCTCCTAGAAGAGGATTCTCCTAGAAGAAGATGACTCTGGGGATGATTCTGGAAGAATGAGCTCAAGCTTACTTGAGCAAGCTTGATGGAAATGTGTAGGTGACAGCAGAGAATAAGATTCAAGCAGAGAAAAAACACAGAAAGTCACAGAAAGGGGACAGAGACTGGTTGTCTATCAATACCCCCCAGTTCATGACTCTTTCCACACCAGCCCCACAGTTCACCTCACAAAGGGTCAGCTGGGGGTCATCCAGTCACTCTGATTCAGTCCCCTCTGACCTGCTTCATCCCAAATGCCTCCACTCTCCTTCCCTGGGCAGACCTGACTAGATCCAGGCTCTGCAGTACTAGGTCACTTAGTCTCAAAGTGGTAGCCGCCTTACTCTGGGGATTTAAAAGTGTGAACCTCTGTTACCCTCAGAGAATTCCTTCCGGGCTCTGAAGCCACGTTTCTAAATAAGTGTCTTTGTATGGCTTTGATAATTAGAACAATGCTGACCTCATAAAATGAATCTGGAAATGTTTGCACTCCTTTAATTTTTGGAGAAGTAGGAGAAGGATTGGAATTAATTCTTTTTTAAATGTTTGGTAGAATTCACCAGTGGAGCCGTCCGGTTCGGGGCTTTTCTTTGTTGTGTGGTTTTTGATAACTGATTCCATTTTGTATTTATTATTGATTGCCCAAGTTTTCTATTTTTGTTTTCATTATTCTTTATCGGGTGTGTGTTTCTAGGAAGGTATACATTTCTTTGAGGCTGTTCAGTATGCTGGTACATAACTGTTCCTAAGCAGTCTCACCATTTTTATTTCTGGGGCATCAGTTCCAGTGTCACTTCTTTCATTCCTAAATCTCCATCTTCTTTTTTGTTATTCTAGACAAAAATTTGTCCATTTTGTTTATCTTTTCAAAAACCAACTCTTAGTTTTATTGATTTTTCCACTTTTTTATGTTATTTATGTTCTTATCTTAATTTTCCTTCCTTCTGCCAAACTTGGGGTTAGTTTATTCTTTTTTTCTTTGCGCTGTAAAGTTCATTATAAACTTGAGATCTCTTTTTTTTTTTTAATATAGGCATTCTTCACTCTAATGTCCCACTTAGTTCTGACTTAGCTCTGTCCTATAAATTTCGGTATGTTGTGTTTCCATTTTCATTTGTTTCAAGATGTTTGCTGTTTTCCTTTTTGATTTCTTCTTTGACCTGATGGTTGTTCAAGAGTATGTGGCTTAATTTCTACCTATTTGTGGATTTTCTAATTTTTTTCTTCTGTTATTTATATTTAGTGTCATTCTATTTTCCTCAGAAAAGGCACCTGGTATGATTTAAACCATGCTAAATTTGTTAAGACTTTTTGTAGCCTCCATACACAATGATAAACTCGAAATGGTTTATCTCAACATGAGGCAGCAATCCATCAGAATCATAGAGGAGAACATAGGTAGTAACCTCTTTGACATCAGCCACAGCAACTTCTTTCAAGATATGTCTCCAAAGGCAAAGGAAACAAAAGCGAAAATTAACTTTTGGGACTTCATTAAGATCAAAAACTTCCGCACAGCAAAGGAAACAGTCAACAAAACAAAGAGGCAACTGACAGAATGGGAGAAGATATTCGCAAATGACATGACAGACAAAGGGCTGATATCCAAGATCTATGAAGAACTCCTCAAACTCAACATACACAAAAGAGATAATCCCGTCAAAAAATGGGCAGAAGACATGAACAGACACTCTCCAAAGAAGACATACAAATGGCCAACAGACATGTGAAAAAATGTTCATCATCACTAGCCATCAGGGAGATTCAAATCAAAACCACATTGAGATACCACCTTACACCAGTTAGAATGGCCAAAATCAACAAGACAGCAAACCACAAGGGTTGGAGAGGATGTGGAGAAAGGGGAACCTTACACTGTTGGTGGGAATGAAAGTTGGAACAGCCACTCTGGAAAACAGTGTGGAGATTCCTTAAGAAATTAAAAATAGAGTTTTCTATGACCCTGTAATTGCACTACTGGGTATTTACCCCAAAGATACAGATGGAGTGAAAAGAAGGGCCATCTGTACCCCAATTTTCATAGCAGCAATGGCCACAGTCGCCAAACTGTGGAAAGAAGCAAGATGCCCTTCAATGGACAAAAGGATAAGGAAGATGTGGTCCATATACACTGTGGAGTATTATGCCTCCATCAGAAAGGATGAATACCCAACTTTTGTATCAACATGGATAGGACTGGAGGAGATTATGCTGAGTGAAATAAGTCAAGCAGAAAGAGTCAATTATCATATGGTTTCGCTTATTTGTGGAGCATAAGGAATAACATGGAGGACATGGGGAGATGGAGAGGAGAAGTGATTTGGGGGAAATTGGAGGGGGAGATGAACCATGAGAGACTGTGGACTCTGAGAAACAACCTGAGGGTCTTGAAGGGGCTGGGGGTGGGAGGTTGGGTGAGCCTGTGGTGGGTATTATGGAGGGCACGGATTGCATGGAGCACTGGGTGTGGTGCATAAGCACTGAATTCTGGAACATTGAAAATAAATAAAATGAAATAAAATGGAAAAATAAAAGATTTTTTTTTTTTTTTGTAGCCTAACGTGACCTATCCATGCGCGCTTTTCTGCTGCTATTGGGTAGACTATTCTGTATGTGCCTCCTAGGCCCATTTGATCTACTATTTCCTTATAGGCAGTCAATCTGATAGTCTAGCCATTGTTAAAAGTGGGATATTGAATTCTACTATTATTACATTGACATCTATTTCTCTCCTCAGTTCTGTCAATCTGTTTTTTTATATTTAAGTGCTCTGATGTTCAGTGTCCCGCCACCCTCCTCTGTGCCACGGCCCCAAAGAATGAGTAATATTATACTTTCTTTCTTGTGGTTTGCTTAAAATACATTTAAATGTGCTACTGTCCTTTACTTATCACCAAGTTGGAGAAAATGAGCATGGGATAAAAGTCGGGGGTAAGGGAGGAAGTAGAAAGGAAGAGCAAAGGAATCATCCACACTGATAAAACATGTACAGAAAGCTGAGAAGAGCGGTTTACACTCTCAGGTATGTAAAGAGGGTGTGAGGAGGCGACCATGGGGCAGAGAGCCTCGCTACACCTGCGCGAGTCTGGAGGTGACAGGAGAACCTGAAACTCCCAATCTCTGCCTTAGAAGGAATCCTAATCGTCACAAAATACAACATCCTCACTGCACGAGAAACACTCTCTGGCTATGTATGTAAGTGTTCCTTGCCTAAAATCTCTCCCCGAATACCAGGGGGGATAAAAAAGAGTGAAAACCTACTGAAGAAGTTTTTGTTCTTCCTTGAAGATTTTCTAAAAAGCTCCTACCTGAGAGGGAAGATGAGAAGAGGAGGAACGGAAGATAAAAATGCATGTTCTGAAGCAGTGACATTTAGCAAAGTGATTAGGCAGTGACATTAAACAAGTTCCCAGGCCATTTCCAGATGATTTCTATGGGCACCTGTGCTGCTCAGGAAGGCCAGGTTTGAGACGGGGAAAAAAGAGACTCTTAATTAAAACCTGAGGGCACCTGCAATAGATAGTTCAGGAAATAATTGTTTTTGCATCAGTATGCCTTTTTCTTAGGTAAAAAGGACTCCTTTTTACCCTAAAGAGCATAACGGAGGAAAAATATCTGGCTAGAGTAAGTGGAAGGTGTGGACAGGATGAGGACATTAATGATGTTTCCTAGAGTGAAATCATCTTTCTTTGATTCTTGCCCCCTAGCCCCCGGCAGATGGGTCAGAGTGAGGGCTGTACTTTTTAATCACAGGAACATAATTATTCTTTAGTCTTATGGGTTTGTCAAATCCCTCTTTGACTGCCCAAAATCACTGCCCAGGAAACAAATGGTATCTGCAAGATTCAGCCAAAGTGAAAGCTTCCAGCAAGTCGCACCTGCTTCGTAAAAATCCCACATCCCCTTCTTTATCATCTCCAGTGTCTTCTCCCTGCTGGTTGCTGACTGACTTCTCTGGCCCCAGCTGAGTTCCATCCAGTTTCATCCAGACTCTGGACATGCTCTTGCTTCTCATCCCCTGGCTCATTCATTACTCTGGGAGGAAGAGTCTCTGCCGTCGTCAACACACAGCTTTCAAGGCAGCTCTACACATCCAAATCCAGTTGGCCAATACGTGGCACGTTTTTCTGGGTCGAGTATGAAGTGACAAACGACACTTACTCCTGTGTTCCACTGGCCAGTTACACGACCAAAGTTTACCGCTGCAAGGGAGGTGAGAGACGCCTAGCTGTGAGCTCAGGAGAAAAAAGGAAATGGATTTGGTGAGTAACTATCCAGACTCTACCACATTACTTTCTCCAGCCTTCAGCCTAGCTCCCTCCCTGATTTTTACTTTTTTGACCCTTCATGGGATAATTCAGCCAAGTTCTGTTACTTGAAACAACTTCGGGTAGGTTGAGCCTGGGTGATAAACTGAAATTCCAGGACTCATTTTCATCAAGTGCCACATGCGTCCTAAGAGGCAGGATTTCCCAGGCTCCACGGAACAAGCGGTGAAGGGAAAGAAGAGATCAGGGTGAGTGGTGGGTAGAAGGGGCCTGGGATGGTCGCGAGACAGCTGTCCGGGGTGCTTGCAAACACCTCCACCCCTGAGAGCTCCAGAGGAGCGGATGGGTCACTGTCTGAGCATCCAGGCTTCGAACGAACATAAGGAAAGCCTGAGCGAGTGTGAGGCAGGAAAGCTCAGGGCTGGGTTTTGGTTGCCAGCCCACGTCTGTGTACTTTTTAATCCCAAGTGCTAGAGCACGTGAAGACAAGATTGTTGTCAGCAATTTCTGCCAAGAATTCGGAGTCATTTACCTTAATCTGTCAGCAAGTAGATGAGAGAAACTGCTCCTTACATGTATTTAATCAGATTTCTACAGAGACAACGTTAATATGAATTACCCAGACTGTTCAGCACCACTAGACACCTCCCTGCCTAAGTCCATACGCAGCATGACTCTTAAAGTCAGGGTGGGATTTTGCAAAATATTCTCTTCCCTTAAAGAATCCCCTCTCTCCAGTTGGACTACTGACATTTGGGCCAAATAATGTTTTACTGTGGACAGGGAGCTGTCCTGTGTGGTGTGGCCTACGTAGCAGCATCCTAAACGTCTAACCTTTAGATGCCAGTGGTACTCACTCCCCCTCCAACTTACAGCAATAAAAAATATCTCCAGACATTCCCAAGTATCTACTGTCTCCAGCTGGAAACCAGTGAGGTGGAGAGAGGTACAACTTGAGACTTTCTGGAATAATAAATTCCAAAAACATGTATTTTCCTGGCCTATCATAGAAGTAAATACTTAATTGCTGGCCCCAGGATAGCATGAACTCATTAACATATTTATTTATGATTTGTTCATGGGTTGATTAATCCCTTGGTTAAAGTTCAATGAAATGAAGGACTACAGATGTGTGGATATGTCGGGAGAAGAACAGTAGCACAGTGTCAGAAACAGAAGCTCCTAAGAAGTCAACAGTAAGAGAACTGATGTGCAAGATAAATACCTGGTACTCGCCAAGCATGGTGTTGTACATAAAAATATGCAGTCTTTCACCTAATCCTTGTAGCTACCCTTCCAAGTACATTATAAGCAACCGGTAAGTATCATCAATGACAGCAATACCAGTTATGAGAGATAATACCCTGACTTTCAAATAAAGGAAATAAAGCTCATAATGGGTACTTAACTTGGGTTTACAGAGACGGAAGACAGCAGAGCTGTGACTCAAACTCAGGACAGCTTTACCTGCAAACCCACACTCTTTCTACAATAGATATGACCCAGGAAGTCCTCTGTAGCGTCTCCATGTTCTCAGGCGAACAACAGTTATCTGGGGAAAGATTTTCCACATACCTCAGCAAGGCAGTTGCAAGAGAGAGCACCGAGAGGGTCAGGGCCCAGCAGACACACTGCGAGTCTGCATGAAGTCAATCAAGAATTCTCTCAGGGAGACCGTTGGAGTCTATACCACTGAGGCCACAGAGAGAAGAGAGGAAAAGGAAAAGAGAGCTATTGTTGCCAAGAGCCAATGAAGGCTCCGACCAAATATACTGCAATTATTTCTACAAAGATGGAGATAAAGAAACAATGTTTTACCCTTGAATAGATTTAAATGACTCTCAGGGAAATTTCTGATCAGGGTCCAGTCTTTCTTCTGCTCTCCCTGCAAACCCAGTAAATATGCCATCCTCATAAAGATACCAGCACCTGCCCATTTCAATTCATCACAGTGCCATGACACAGTCCTTACTGTGAATTTGGAAACACTCACTCACTGCCTCCTCCAAATCAAGAGCAGCCCTCGGGCCTACTCTCATAGCTCTCAGACCCATTTCTGGACTACCTCTGGGTAGGCAGTAGAGGTGAACATACACAGCAGGCAACAAACATATTGAAAGATGTTCTATGCCACATATCATCAGAGAAATGCAAATCAAATCACAATCAGATATCACCATATACCTAGCAGAATGACCTCAATCCGGAGCACTGACACCACCAAAGGCTGGCGAGGCTGCGGAGCCAATAGGAACTGTCATCCCCTTCCTCGCTGGTGGGAAGGCAGAATGGTTTGGCAGTTTCTCACGAAATTTAACATACTCTTATAATATGATCCAATAATTGCATTCGTTGGTATTTACCCAAAGGAGCTGAAAACTTATGTCCACACAAAAACCAGCACATGGACGTTTTTAGCAGCTTTATTCATAATTGTCAAAATTGGAAGTGACTAGATGTGCTTTAGTGGGCGAATGAATAAACTGTGGTACATCTAGACAATAAAAGAGTATTCGGTACTTAAAAAAAAAAAAAAAAAAAGAAGGAGGAGAAGAAATGTTACCAACCCATGAAAAGCCAGGGAGGAAACTGAAACGCACATTCCTAAGGGAAGGAAACCAAGCTAAAAAGACTGCCTACTGCATGATCCCAGCCATGTGACATTCTGCAAAGGCAAACCCACGGAGACAGAAAGATGATCAGTGGTCTCAGCGGCAGGTGGAGAGGGAGTGATACACGTGCAGACCCTTGGGCCCAAGAGTAAATGCCTCCTGTTTTAAGCTACTGGTTTTTGCTGGTTTCTCACACAGCAGTTGCACAGACAGAAGCACCAAACGAGCCGCTCCTAATAACAACTGCACATGCGTGCTTGTGCACCTATACACACGCGCACACACACGCATATGATAAAAACTGGCCTTAAAAGGAGATTTAAAAAATTGAACAGGAGAATGGAGAGAAAGATTTTTAATATCACAGAGGTAGACAGAGGCCACTGCAGGTGAAAGCCTTGGCAAGAGCAAAGATCCGTAGCTGGAAATGGTGAGGAGCTCCGGGAGCCCGGTAAGGAGCCCGGTAAGGAGCCCGGTAAGGAGCCATTCCGGCTCAAGCAAGAGATCTGTACAGTTTTCCTGTTTGGCATAAACCCCAAAGCTGGGTTGGGATGAGCGTGTGGAAGACTCTGTGAATGTCAGCCTGAGGAAAAGTGGCCTGTATCCCAGGAGGGGCAGTTAAGAAAAACTAAAGCTGCTTTTGTGAGATGGGGCTGAACAGGCAACTTCAAGCAAAAGCTCTTTGCACAAGTCTTAGAAACAGGAGGGGGAGGCGATTCTCCAGGAGAGTGGCATCAAAAAGGAGCGGAAATCAGTCCTTTTACATACAGCGAGGGGGCTCTGCTACATGAAGGGACCCTGAGTGGCTCCGTAATGAAGACATTTTCAAGGTTCAGAAGACGGACATCTGAGTTAAGACACAGACCAGTAGAGGAGGCTGAATTAAACGTCTGTCTGTAAATTGCCCAAACATGGAATCTTCTGAATCACCTCCTCGTGACTGACGAAAAGGGGGCAGGGAGTGGGAGAAGGAGAGACCCTTCAAACTGTATCGTTCTCTGGAGCCACAGGAGCCACTGTGAGCCAAATGATGTGCTCCCTGAGAGAAACCATCCAGAACAGGTCCTGAAGCTAAAATCTTAATCCCTTTTTGCAATAAACTCCCTAATCCTATGGCTAAGAAAACCAGTAAAGTTCAAGGGAGAAAGGCGGGGCCAGGTTGAGGCAGGATTTCATTAGAGACACAAAGGACTGAAGTTCGAAATTGCAAATCACAATCTCAATCTGTCAGTCAGAGGCAGATAAGAAAGGGCATTTTATGCAGAGTCCTTTCTTGGGGAAAACTGCTTAAAAAAAAAAAAAAAAAAAAGAACAAGCCCAGATGGCCAGTGCCTAAGGGAATATGAGATGGGCCTACAGGAAGTCAGGCAAAAGAAGATAAAATAAATTTCACATGCACTGTTTCTTATTGCCATTTCTTCTTTGTATGGTTGCTATGGGAACTGTGTTTCTAAGGCTATGTCTCTCCGGTGCAAAGCGATCGAGCATTTGGGCCAAAATGACCAGTCAATTTAATCCAACTGGTTTAATTGATTTATTTCCATCGCATGCTCTCCCTCACCCGTGGCCAAATTGAGTGGCTGCTGAACTGAATTTGGTGGCATCTCACAGAAATGCAGTTGGTTCTCCTGGCTGCGTGTATTTGCCTTCCGTCCCAGGGATAAGACTACGCCGCTGGAAGATGCCTCTCCTGCGGGGGCCTGTGCGTCTGGGGATCGCAAGCAGCTCCAGAAGGGTGTGAAGGGGCAGCTGTGAAGGCAGGGAAGGGCCGCTGGGACAGTCCACACACTGGAGTGAGAGACCCAGGCTCTCAAAAAGAAGAGTGGAGGAAAGTAGGGCTTGAGAGGCCGGGTGACCCAGCAGAAAAGATGCAAGACCGAGGAGCTGTGTGAGGCAAGGCAGGGCTGAGAGACGGAGACGCCAGCACCCAGGGAGACCCCAACACTGGGGCCATCCGATCTGAGTCAGAGGCTGCTTATCAGGCCCCTGCCCAGACTGTCACCTGTGCAGACATGGGCGACATCCTCTGCTGCCACCTCCTTTCTGGACTCCAGCCAATCTTTCTGAGTCTGGCAGCCAATCACTAGGCCACATCCTTTGTGCGGCCCTGACCTGACATCAGGTCACGCTTCTGGACAGCTGATGCAAGCTGCCAATTTCCGTCAGATTCCCCCAAGGCTCTGGGCACCTTTCCTAACTCAGCATCAAAGAATTAATCCTCTTCGGCCCCATCCCAACATCATCAAGCTGAAGTTCCTGGCCCTTAGCCCATGCCTGCTCCCTGCCTAGGTCTTCAGCCTTTGTCCGCCAGGATCAGAAGCCCGGACTCACCAGGAATCAGATCACCATCTCTAGGCTGGTCAGTATTGCTGTTTGAAAACCTCTCTCTCTTTCACCGAAGAAGAACAGAGCAAAAAGGAATAACCACACAGAAGGCACTAGAGAAAGCCAGATTTGTAAAACCCATATTCATGTAGGGTTTTCTTTGTGGGAAATAATGAAGACATGTCAGTATAAATCTTTCCTGAGCAGAACTGGCCCGAGACGCCGTGAGGTGGGCTTTGAGCTCTTTCCTGCTTATATATTGTCCAGAATCTCAGTTGCCAGGACCCCTGGTCTCCCTAACTCGCTGCCATTCCCGATACCCCCAAGACACAGGTGGCTTCATGTGGCCATGGCCTCATTTTCCTTATCAAATGGACCACTACCGTGCCTGGATAAATCTGGAAAATAATAGTTTTCAGAAGGTTGTACCCAAATTCCATGGATACAATTTGCTTTAATTTTATATTAAACAGGGGTGCCTTGGTGGCTCAGTCAGTTAAGTGTCTGCCTCTTGATCTTAGCTCAGGTCATGGATCTGAGCATCTTGAGATCAAGCCCTGTGTCAGGCTCCACACTCAGAAGAGTCTGCTTAAGATTCTCTCTCTCCCTCTACTGTTGCCCCTCCCCCTCCCTGCAATCACTAATGCACGCTCTCTCACACACACACACACAATTTATATTAAACAAGTTAATTTCTCTGAGCAATAAATAAATAAAATGCACTTAATGTCTACTGAAGTTTCTCTTGTTGTTTATAGAACACTCCCCCTACCCACCTTGCCTTAAATTACTTTATAGCTCTGTGTATCTCCCCAAGTATAAGACCAGATAGATTTGGGATCAGACTTCCAGAGTGACAGGAACCAGTTGGAATCACTGATCAGTAATGATGAGGCTTGCAAGTCATTATTCCAAATGTGATGAGATATGGATCTAGGGCTTTAATCACTCTGATCTACGGTGAGTGTGAGTGTGTGCGTGCATGAACGTTCACTAGACGGATGGCAAGGAGGGGGGTGGTTTAGGAGGTGAGGCATCTGGGAAAACATCAGCCTATCTCTCTACTTGTTAGATGTGTAAGAATATTCTAATGTTTCCTGAGTCTCACATTAGCATAACCCAGTAATGATGGTGATTTTAAGAATTTAATTTGGCAGGTGACTGATTTATAATTTGATCCAATCACTTATGGTATTTTCATACAAAAATAATTAATAACAGAGGGAGATGTTCCAATTTAAAAACTAATATCTGCCCAAGAAAAATGCTTTTCTCCCTGGATTTTCATAATGGTTTTATTATGACTAGACTAGGACATAACATAAACACCTAACTGAATGATAGATCTTAAGTGCCAACTGGGCTGAATGTGTTATGTAAATGACATATTCTTCCGCAGGACAAGGAGACATGTGCTTTACTGGCACGGGCAAAATGAGGCCTCCAGTGTCTCCTCCAGGGCTGAAGGCCAAAAAGCAGGTCTTCAAGGACTGGAGAGGGAGGAGCATTCTAGTCCCACTTAGGACCGATCCCATGAGGCTCCAGAGCTAGGATTCTAGGCCAAACTGCTCCCCCACTGATAGGAAATACCTACAGTTTGCTTCTAGAAAAATAAACTGCTCCATGAACAGTAATACATACCCTCTACTGAAGCAGTTTTAATCTCAAGGAATTTTAATACTCTGAACTAACCATACTAATAAGCTAATAAGCTTATTAAGCTTGCAGATTAAAGTGACAAGTTGTTGGGGGCACTGATACAGTCATGGACTGCGGGTTATTGTCGATGGGGACAAGGATCCAGGCTCTAAGGAAAGCTTTGAAAATTGATTAGGAATTCCGCTTTTCCCTGTTTCCAAAGGACACATCCAATGAAGAGCTGGTATCCAAAATAAATATATATAAAGAGCTTATAAAACGCAACACCCAAAAACCAAATAATCCAATGAGAAATGGGCAGAGGAAATGAACAGATCTTGCTCCAAAGAAGACATCTAGATGGCAAACAGATACCTGAAAAGATGTTCCTCATCACTCAACATCAGGGAAATGCAAATCAGAACTATAATGAGATATCACCTCACACCTGTCAGAATGGAGGAAGTCAACAACACAAGAAACAACAAGTGTTGGTGAGAACGTGGAGAAAATGGAACCCTCGTGAACTACTGGTGGGGAGGTAAACTGGCGCAGCCACTGCGGAGAACAGTGTGGAGCTTCCTCCGTAGAGCTTACCCTCGACCCAGTAAAGACACCACTGGGTATTCGCCCTAAGATACAAAAACACTAACTCGGGACACCTGGGTGGCTCAGTTGGTTGGACGACTGCCTTCGGCTCAGGTCATGATCCTGGAGTCCCGGGATCGAGTCCCGCATCGGGCTCCCAGCTCCATAGGGAGTCTGCTTCTCCCTCTAACCTTCTCCTCGCTCATGCTCTCTCTCACTGTCTCTCTCTCTCAAATAAATAAATAAAAAATCTTAAAAAAAAAAGATTGTCTATAAAAAAAAAAAAAACACTAACTCATAGGAATAGAGGCAATCCTGTGTTTACAGCAGCATTATTTATGTTAGCCAGATTATGGAAGCAGCCCAAGTGTCCACAAATGGACAAGGAAGATGTACACACACACACACACACACACACAGAGGAATATTATTCAGCCAGTAAAAAAGAATGAAATCTTGCCATTTGCAACAACATGGATGGAGCTAGAGAGTGTTATGGTAAACAAAATAAATCAATCAGAGAAGGACAAATACCACATGATTTCACTCCTGTGTGGAATTTAAGAAAAAAACAAACAAACAAAAAAAAATGAACAAAGGGGGAAAAAAGAGTGAAAGAAACAGACTCTTAACTATAGAGAGCAAACGACTGGTCACCAGAGGGGATGGGGGAAGTCAGTGAGGGGGATTAAAAGCACACTTGTCTCGATGAGCTCTGAGCACCGTACCAAATCGTTGAATCACTATATTGCGCACCTGCACCTGACGTAATGCTTTATGTTAACTACATAGGAATTGAAGATAAAAGATAAGATAGAACAGAACAGAAAATAATAGAATAAAATATAAAAACATTATTTTTTAAAAGTAATTCTGCTTTTCCTCCCAGGTAGAGAAAAGGAGAAGCTTTTATACCCTTTTTTCTACATAGAGGACCGCAGCCCTGCACACAGCCCCTTACATAAACTTCCAAGCTGTCTTGATTCTAAGAGACACAAGGAAATGAGGAACAGGACCATCTGTCCTCTGGATTCTGCGCAGGGGAATCAAAGGAATAAAGGATCAATACAAGACAGTCCTCTTTTCCTAGGATCTTCCCCAAGATGCTTCCTCCTGTCTTCAGCTTCAGAGGCCTTGCTGGTCAGCCTCCCCTTGAGACTCCGGGAAATAAGGGACAACCACACACCCAGGCCAGGATTCCAGCATCCCAGATTACCCTGACATATAAATGGGAATCAAAGTCACACCAAAGCATGGCTAGCCACCGTCTACAGGGCACACTGCAAATGCTCCATTGTCCTCCATCCCCTCAACAAACAACCCACACAGGACCCACCTCCTGACATCTCTTAGCAAGTCCTTGGGACCCTGAGAGGAACACCAGTGCTGTCTGTCACAGAGGGAGCAGCCCCCAAACTCAATGCTCTCCCAAAGTGTTGCACTACAACTCAGCCAGCTGCTACCATGTGCCGGGTGTGCGGGAGACACAGGGTACGTAAGAACCATTCTCCCTTTCCAGGCGCTCATGGTCTTTTGAGGGAATGAGACGAGGACTCAGCAACACCGAGTCCACTGCGAAGCTAGCTGTAGTCAGACAGGAAGTCACCAAACACGTGTGGTGAGGTGGACGGGGTGCACCCTGAGGGGAGAGGGAGTGCGTTGGGTGCTCGCCTTACTGCTCTCTGGGCTACGACAGCATCTCCCAGGCTCGGCACTCATGACATTTTGGCTGAATGGGTCTTTGTTATGAGCGCTGCCCTGTCCAGTGCAGGCCACGCAGCAGCAACCCTGACCCCTACTCACCCTCCTCTGTCAGACGCGACAAGTGTCCTTCAGCGGGCTGAACTGCCGCCACCTGAGAACCACCTGACTCTCTCTGGACGGATGTATTCAGAGATGGTTCTGCTAATTTCAGTGACGTCCTGGCAGTGGTTTCCGAGAAATCTTCTTTAACCCACCCCACCCGGCCAAGGAGAGATGTGGAGGGATGTCCCAGGGTGTGGTGGAGATGGAGTCCGGAGAGGGTGATTTCTTTCATTTCGTAAGAAACCAGTTCAACATCTGGTCAGAAAATATGTGCAAGCCCTGTCTGTACACCTTGTGTTGTGTTAGGTGCTGAGGATGTCGGATGTTAGATTCATCCCCCAGCTGCTGGGAGCTTTCCTGGAAGACAGCGTTAAGCTATTGTCCTTTTTCAGTGGTGCTGCCTTGGCTGGAGAAACCCACTTACCCAAGGTCCCACCTCTTCACAGGGTGTCTGAATCTAACCATTGTGGGGATATAAAGGTCCATTCATTCCCTCCTACTCATGTCACCGGAATGGCCACAGCAGCCCCGGAGTTCCCCATGGGCACCTTCAACGTCTCCCTCTGTCCAGTCCTACTCCCTTCCCTTCCTTTCCTTTTCCTTCCCTGGGTGCCACGATCTCAAAAGCGCTCCCTAAGATCACGCTGCAAGCTGATCTCCATCTCACAGCCTGCTGTCCAGGGAACCCGACTACACTAACTTTGAGGGCACAGCCCCTGTCCCCACGTGCTCATACTTACAGGCGTGGCGGTAGTATTTTTATCCCGAGGGACTGGACTTCTGGGGCTCCGCTTCCCTCCTCAGCCCTCATCCTGCACCCTCAACCTGACGTTTCAGAATGTTGGCTCAGAGGATCAGGCCCTCCACAAAGTGGTCAGCACACAACGATCCCTCCAAGCAAAGGATTAAATTCCAGCGACCTTCCCAATGGAAAAACAGTTAGATTGCCATTCTGTGGACCTACCCTATGCATCATTTGGCTTGGCCCAGGGCACAGGGTTTTATCCTGAGACAGAAACAATACCACACTCTAAGCACCCGTGCCTGGTTCCTGGCCAGCCCTGCTGAAAAGGGATAAGAGGAGTGACACTCCACAGAAGCAAAGCTGGAACTTTGAAGTTTACCCTTTGGTCTAATTTCCTACAGGTTGACTTTTAACTGCTGCTTCTTTCTGTCCAATTTTAACCACAATGTTTCATATGTTCTCTCTCTGCCGACCCAAAATAACTGGCCCTTCTTCGCTCTTTTGTCCTCTTATTCTCACCTCTTAGCCCAAATAGAAGAGGCCTTCAGGATAATGTTAGGAAAGGAGGTCAGTGCAGTGGATGTGAAATTTCCATTTCTGGCAGCAGCAGCTCTGGCCCTTTGCAGAATTATAAAATAAATCAACCTCATCCCTGGCTCCGAGCTCCCCTTTAGGGACTTCTTTCTAGCCCCAGTCCCAAGGCTTGAATTCTCACTACAGTAGCACCTTGTTCAAGTAGCAAGTAGTGCCTGTGCCCTCTGCAAATTCCTGCCTCCCTTATAGCCATTAAAATCATTCTCTTTTTAAAAAAGTTATTATAATAATAGTAAAAATATAAAATAAAATCTTTCTCTTTTGCCCCATTTATTGGGACCCTGGTAGGTTCCCAGGAAGCCACTTGCGCATGAATTTGAGCTGTTATATGACTACATCATAGTGATTTGATGCATTATTCCACAGGCATTTATAGTTCTTATTTGCATAACATTTATATTTGTGTATCCATCCTCAGGGCCCAAGAATGTAAGGACAGACTGTTAAGGTTTCATTAAGCACAGAGGGGCCGTTTGTGGGCAAGGTGAACTTTCTCCATTCCATAAATTACACAGATAATACAGTTCCCATCACTCATGGCTGAAAAGAAACTCTAGCCACCCTGAGCAGTGAGCCAAGGCCTCCCCCCTCTACCTGTCACTCCTCGCCCGTGCAGGAAGGCCAACTGCTTTTCCACTCTCGTGCATACGACACTTCCTGGACCAATCAACTGAGCCCAGCAAATGAACTGATACATTTATTTCATGGAAATAAAATCAGGTTGATTCAACTAAGCTGACCAATTTGTTGCAGTGCCACTGGGAAAGAAACTAGCAGGCCATTTTTCTCTTCCTGTTTGTTTTCCACATGAACTTCTGTAAAGCCAATTCAGTACTCACTATGTGGCTTAATTAAAATCAGCTTATAACACATCAGCAGCAGATACTATAAAAGCACTAAGTCTCCTCAGAGGGATAGCGGGGCTGGCTCTTCCAGCCACCCTGCCATCACCGCCCTCAGATCTTCATAAGCCTGGGATGCAGGCGTCCAAGGGGACCATTGAGGAGATACAGGGCTGAGAAGGAAGAGAAAAAGCAGATACTTATCAGCCTCACAGATAACTGTACTCAGTCAACCGACCTCACCTGAGAGTGAACAAAGGAAGGCGAGTCTGGGGGCGCCCGGGGTGCTCAGTCAGTGAAGTGTCTGCCTTCGGTCAGGTTGTGACCTCAGGGTCCTGGGATGGATCAGGCCCTGCACCTGCCCCCTGGCCCCCAGAGCACACTCTCTCTCTCTCTCTCAAATAAATAATTAAAATCTTTTTAAAAAGATGGGGGTTGTGAAGAACCACCATTTGGATCCCAAACAAGTCCCAGGAAGCCGGGCTTTGGGGCAGATCTTGCTGGGACTTTAGGTCACATACTAGCTCCCATCCACCCTGAAACGTCTCTGGAGGGGCAAACCCAAGTTACCACAGTTGTAACTAAGGCAACGAAGCCACTCTGCCTGCAAAACACAGAGATCTCTAGAATATTCTGTCAGACACCCCTGTGATCACCTTGTTTCAGTGTTCGTTTTCCATATTAAATCTTTTTTTTCTCCTGGAGCACTAATTATAAGCAACACACTCGTGCCGCCGATCTGTTTGGAGCAAGGAGGAAGTGACCAAGGAGCTTACGAAGGCTTCACCTCCTCGTCCACAATGGTGCTCTTTTCCGCTTTCCACCCTCAGTTCTATGGCACACACTCAGCTCCTGCCTCCAGTCTTCTGCTAAAGTTTCCATCATCTCTTGCTTCTCTTCTCTTAGTAGGTTCCTTAGGAAGGACTCAGAAAACCATTTCTTCCTGAGTCGTTCCACAATGATTTACCTGGCGTCTCTACAACCTGAAGTCTCAGTGTCCTCTGCGGTACTTTGTCCCCTGCACTGCTCACGTGTCCCTGGGCAGGTGACAACTGCCTGACCCTTGTCCTGTTTGAGCCGCTTCAGCTCTTCACTTGCAGGTTTGGCTTCTCTCCTGAGAAACTACAGTGCTGGTCCCTCGTGAGACTCTCTCCCACTCAGGACCCTGGGCCTGGGCGCTTCCAACCCCAGCCCCACTGCCCCCAAACCCATTTCCCACAGCTCTGCCTCACACACACTTCAGGCTGGCATTACACAAAAGGTAGCTCTTGGTTTCTTTAAAAATGAACCTTGTGTATGTGCTATTTAATTCTTTTTGTTCCCTGCTAATTCCTGGAGAAGAAAGGCATCGATTACTGAGCTAATGGACCATGTCTGCATCACGAGTTCTGCCAATAGCTCTCGCGGATGCCCGGTCCTGGACCTCTGCCTCCCCGAGCCCCCTGTGCGACACAGCATCCTCCCAAATCAGTGACTGCTCTCCTGAAGGGACGAGTGTGAGGTACACAGAGAAAGAGAGGCAGCCACTCGGTAGAACAGTGAGTTGAAGCAGGCAAAAGAAAGACTGGGAGGGAGAGGAATGCCAAGTCAAGAGACCATTTGCTGCTAGAGGCACACTCTACTGTAGAAAACCATTCTAATTCTTCTTAAGGTTTTTCCTCTTATCCGCTGAGATGAGTTCTTCAGCTCTCTTTCAACCCTAAATTCTTTCATAAAAACATATCTCAAAGCAAACCTTGTGTACTATGGGTGGGAATGCCAATTGGTGCAGCCACTGTGGAAAACAGTATGGAGGCTCCTCAAAAAATTCTAAACAGAACTACCTCATGATCCAGTAATTTTACTGCAGGGTATTTAACTCCAAGAATATAAAACACTAATGTGAAGGGATACATACACCCCTGTGTTTATGGCAGTGTTATTTACAATAGCTAAAATATGGAGGCAGCTTAAGTGTCCATCGATTTATGAATGGATAAGGAAGAAGTATGTGTGTGTGTGTGTGTGTGTGTGTATTACTCGGCCACAAATAAAGAATGAAATCTTGCCATTTGCAGCAACATGGATGGATCCAGAGAGTATAATGCTGAATGAAAAAAGTCAATCAGAGAAAGACAAATACCAAATGATTTCACTTATACGTGGAATTTAAGAAACAAAAAAAGAAAGAAAAAAAAAGAGAGAGAGAGAAATCGAAAAACAGACTCTTAATTACAGAGAACAGATAGTTGCCAGAGGGGACATGGTGGGGGTTGGGGGAGGGTGAACTAGGTGAAGGGGATTAAAAGCACACTTCAGGGCGCCTGGGTGGCTCAGTGGATTAAGCCGCTGCCTTTGGCTCAGGTCATGATCTCAGAGTCCTGGGATCGAGTCCCGCATGGGGCTCTCTGCTCAGCAGGGAGCCCACTTCCTCCTCTCTCTCTCTCTCTGCCTGCCTCTCCGACTACTTGTGATTTCTCTCTGTCAGATAAATAAATAAAATCTTTAAAAAAAAAAATAAATAAAATAAAAGCACACTTCATCTTGATGGGCAGTGAGTAATATATAGAATTATTGAATCACTGTATCATCCACCTGAAATTAATATAACACTATGTTAACTACACTGGACTTAAAATAAAATAAAAGTTTAAAAAATAAAAATTTTGAAAAATAAACGTAAAACCACATAATCTGTTGCGGCTGTTATTGCTCAGAACCTAAAGAGTTTATCAAGCTTAGCATCCGTGGTCCTGTAAGCACCCGGTTTTTTTCCTACTTCTCTGACTAGTGCACCCTTGCTTCCTTGGCTTTCTTCCTTTTCCCACTTCCTTACAGAAGTCAGTGAGCATTCTACCCTCCGTCTCTGGGTAGCCTTTTCAACATCCATGTGTTTATCTCAGGGAAATAACTCTGTCCTTCATTGTAGTTCCAACTTCTCTTCCATGAGCCGCGTTCATTCCCCATGGTCTCCAGATTCTCGCCAGTAGGGACACACCAGTACCCCAACTGTTCCCAAAGTTAAACCATTAGAACCTCCCATCTGCTTACCCAAAATCTCAGCCTGACCTCAGTGTCTGTTATAATCTTTCCTATTTCCCTTGTCTCTCAGTCCCCACCACGGCTACATTATTAGTGATAGCTCTGAAGAGGAGACGGCTAATGCTTCCAACACTATGTTCCCCTCTCCCTGCGGGGCATGTAGTTGGATTTCCTTTTCCAGCTTCCCTTGCTGTTGGGTGTGACCAAAGCAACATGAGTGAAAGCAATATGCACCACGGCCAGACCTGACACATAAAACGAAGCAAACCGTACTTCCACAAGCGACCCATGTCCTCTTGCCCCACCGGCCAGCTGAAAGGACAGGAGCAAAGAACTCCTACAGACCCACATTGGACTAGTCCACAACAAGATCAAAAAAATAAACTTCTTTTATCTTAAGCCTCTATCGTTTTGTTGGAGTTGTTAAAACAGGGGAGCCTCTCATGATGAATACCATTTTTACATTCTCATATTTTAACTAAAATTTGATCATATTCTATATATTTGCCTTTGTCACTGAACATGACATAAACTCTTCCAAATCTATTAGCATAGAGGCTACCCATTCTTGTTAATAGGGATGTAACAATCTTATATGTCTATATGTGTGTATATCAACGTATTCAGTGTATTATATGCTATTATATGTAATATTATATGCAACATATATTATTCGATAGTTACCATAGAGGAGCATTTCTTTGTTTTCATATTTTCACTACTATAAATGATGCTTCAGAAACATCCATACACATCCCTGCATGTATTACTGACACAACTACTCTTTTGATCATTACAAACACTGGCTTCTCGTGACTCCGCTCTTCAAGGTACCACCACCCTAGTCCAGTCTGAAGGCAGTTCCCTCAATTCAATGTCACTTCCATCTCTCACACCATGCCTGTGGTCACAGCCCTCAGTCACACATTTACTCCCTCTCACTTCGACAGTGATGGGAGCGAGACTCAAAAGTTTTGGAATGCTGGCTTAAACCATTATTTTTTTCACCAACCCCTTTTTAGACATTGTGACTTTCCTCGAAGGGGACGCATGATGAGCTTCTCACAAAGTTGCTTTACTGCAGTTTATTTTTCCCACAGAGCATCTTGCGTGATCTGGGTTAAGAGACACAACATGGCAAGCATTGTCTATGATTCGCCATAACTAGTTGTGATGGTTTTGTTCTCCCTCTGACAAGGTAATTTTATGTCACACAGACACAGTCATAGACCTCCATGTGGCCCTTAAGAACCATAATCCAACACATCAGCTGACAACTCTTACTCCAGGGCCTTCACTGGAGAACGGATTGAGTAACCCTGGGAGAAAATGTTGCTATTTCAGGCACTAGAATGGGAAGAGAGGTAGAAAGGGACATGTCGTTATATACAATAGACCATAAATAATTAGCTTTTGTCTGCTATGTTACAGGAATTACAAATCCTAAATAATTAGTAAAACTTATTAGTAAGTATGACTGCATACACATGATGTGAAGCCATTCATCTTAAAAGTGAAACATTCATTCAAGCCCATGGTATCACATAACATAAATTTAAGAGAGAAATGAATTTTTAATGGTGCTGATGGAGCAATGTTAAATTTATCCCTTTCTTCCAGAGGGAATTACTGAGATGTTCGGTATATCGGACTTTTGTTTATTTGTTCTCAAAACCATTACCTGCCCTTTTTCGTCTGGATCCCAAGGAAATATATGTCTTGGGCATGTCAGCTGGCATCAGGAAATTTTTGGCCAAGGGGAGGAACTGGTAGAATAGTAGGAAGAGGAGACGGGAGAAGCCGTGATTTTTGTTTCCCTCTCTTGTCTATCTTGGGTAGCATGTTTGGCGGAAAGCCATTTTCCTCCAGACAGTCAGCCCTTCCTTTGATCCAAGGTCCTTGAGCAGTCCCTCATTATGCCCAAATCTTCCAAAATGGTCCTGCCTTCTGGATACTGAAAACAAACTTCCTTCCATTGTCTTTTCAGTTCTCAGGGTGTTAGTGGTTTTCTGCTTTGATTACCTCACCTTTTCCTACTTGATTCCTCTTCTCTCTTATATAGCCAACAATTTCCTCTCCCAAAATTCTCTGTATGAAGTGCTTAAAGGGGAACTTTTTTCTGATTAGACCTTGACTGAGATATTGTAGCCCATGATATATTTTTGGATATTAGTGGAGAGTCAGTGTCATGGGCCGTGACATTTTATCAGTGCCTTTAGTTCAATGTAGCCAGGACTATCAAATGATTCAAAACCCCTAAAAATAGACTAAAAGCTAATACGTTTGAAAGCAAAGAAGGAAAAAAACAGTAAAGCTTGACACTGACTCAGGATGGCCATTGTTTGCATTCTGGTATATACCATGAGCACTAATACAGATAAAAGGAAATTGTCACAACATCAGAATAATATAAAGTAAAATAAAAGACCATCTCAAGTAGTATGGTTCAGAAACTAGAGAAGAGAAAGGTAGACTATCTTGGTGGTTGAGTCAGATTGCTTAAAATAGAAGTCCTACTCACAGGCTTATGAGCTATGAGTCTTTGGGCAAGGTTCTTAACTCTCTGGTTTTTTACTTTCCTCATCTGTAAAATGGGCTATTATTACTGCATATAATTTACTTCAGAGGATTGTTGTACGAATTACATGAATTAATGCATGTAGACTTCTTAGAAAATGTCTGGAATACAGTCATCGCCAAATGTCTGTCAGCTTTCATCACCACCACTATTTATTGTCATCATCATCATCAATTCCGGGTCATAGAAATAATTATAGTTAAGACTGGAATTCAAATACATAAAGGGAATGATTTCTGTGTGAATCAGAGATCCTGAAATAAGTATCTCTTGATCTCATATTCTTAGAAGTAAAAAAAAAAAAAAAAAGTCTTTTAATAAAACATGAAGACATGTATAGTTTTACCCAAATACTTCCAGCAGGCTAGTTTCATATTGTGAAGGAAAGCAGGAGGTTGGCATGCTTTGCCCCTGAGACTAGAGAGGGTTGGGTGAAGTTAAAGATGTGTGCCTCTCCCTAGGAAGTATAAGGAGAATTTTGTTCACTGTGGTTATTATTAAAGCTGTTCCCCCAAATATTTCCTGATTCTTTGTTTTTGGACAAAGCCATGTGACTAAGTTTGGCAAATACATTTTAAGGAAGATATGTGTCACTTAAGACACCATCTCCACTCTGGGTCCTTCTGCCTCCAGTGTTATAGCTAGCAGTGTTAAAAATGGCTGCTGCCCTTGAGTCTGGGTCCCTGAGTGGCCATGATAGATATGTAGTGTGAGGAAGATAGAAACTTTGTTGTGATAAGCCCCTGATATTTGGGGTTATTTATTACCACACCATAACCTAGTCTATTTTGTTTTGTAAACATAAGAAGTCAAGAGGAAGAAACACAGCCCAGAGATAAGAACTATAAAAGATTCATTTTGTACTTAATTATTTTTGCCACCTCATTCTTTCTCTGCAGTGATAAGCAATAAAGCCTCTTGCACAAAAAAGGAACGGTACACATGTCTTCAAAGGTAAAGGAAAGGAAGTAGTTGGGGACTGTGCCTCATACAGTGGATAAGCTTATAAAATGAAAGACCTCAGGAGGCAAAACAAAAAGTGGTAGAAATGGAACACAGAGCCAGGATCTTTGGGCAGAAAAAAAAGAAATATGGTAAACTTTTTAAAGAGAAAACAATTTTACAGGGTAAGTCATAGTTTTCTAGATATAATAAATGATAAAGTGCACTGCAGGCACAGAAAACAGGTTTTTTAAAAGATTTATTTATTTTGGAGAGAAAGAGAGAGCACAGGTTCAGGAAGGAGGGGCACAGGGAGGGCGAGAGTCCTAAGTAGACTCCATGCTCAGTGTGGGTCCTGATACAGGGCTTGATCTTAAGACCCTGAGATCACAACCTGAGCTGAAACCAAGAGTGGGATGTTTAACCAACTGTGCAAACCAGGCACCCCCAGAAAACAGATCTTTAAAAAGCAAAGGAGGGATGATCCACGTAGGTTCACTTTGAATTCTACCAAACATTTAATTAAGTAAGATATTATACCAATTGTCTGTAATCTCTTCCAGATGATAGAGGAAGGAAGAATACTTCCTAATTCATTCGCTGAATCCGATATTACCTTAATATCAAAACTAGACAAAGACATGTCTCTTGAACACATATGTAAAATTCCTCAACAAAATATCATCAAATCAAACCAGCAATGTATAAAAAGAACTACATACCATAAACAAGTGGGATTTATCCTAGATATGCAAGGCTGGTTAAATGTCCAAAAAATAATTCGTGTAATCTATCAATAGGATAAAGAAGAAAAATCACATGATCGTATCATTAGGTACAGAAAAAGCATTTAACAAAATCTAACACCTATTCACAATATACTACCAAGCAAACTAAAGATAGAAGGAACTTTCTCAATAGAACATCTACAAAAAAAACCCTATAGCTAACATCACACTTAATGATGAGGAATTAGAAGCTTTTCCACTAAGATCAGGAACAAATAAGGATGTCTGCTCTCATCACTCCTTTTCAACATTACACTGGAAGTCCTTGCTAATGCAACAAGACAAGAAAAGGAAATTAAATATATAGAGATTGAGAAGGAAAAAATGGTCTTAGTTCTCAGGTGACATGACTGTCCATATTGAAAATCTGAAAGAACTGACAAAAATGAAACAAAACAAAACAACCACAGAATCCCAGGACTAATAAGCAATTATATCAAGTTTTCAGGACACAAGGTTAATAGAGAAAAGTTAATTGCTCTGTTATATGTCAGCAATAAACAAATGGAATTTGAAATTAAAATTACAAATACCATTTATATTGGTATCCCGCAAAATTAAAAACTTGGGTATAACTCTAACAAAAAATGTACAAAATTCATATAAGGAGAACTACAAAACTCTGATGAAAGAAATAAAAAAATAATTAAACAAATGGAGAGGTTATTTCACTTTCATGGACAGGATTACTCAATATTGTTAAGATGTCCACACTTCTCAACTTGATCTATAGATCTGAAACAACCAGAGCAAAATCCCAGCAAGTGATTTTGTAGATATTGACAAACAGAACTAAAGTTTACATGGAGAGGTAAAAAGACCCAAAATAGCCAAGTCAACATTGAGGCTAAACAAGAAAGCACTACTTGAATTCAAGGTTAACTCTAAAGCTACAGTTAATCAAGAGACTGTGATATTGTTTAAAAAAAAAAAAAAGACAAACCAATAGAACTGAACACAGAATATATGAGTAAAAGATTAAGAAAAAACCATCAATAGCATTTCTTTAAATCAATAATCATTACTATTTTATTTTCATTTATAATAGAGGCAAAAGCAATGTAGTAACTACAAGTAATCATAACAAAAACTAATACTTTAATTTTATGGATAAAATTATAACACATTAAGGCAACATAAATAGGCATATCCTGTTCATGACTAAGAAGACTATATTATGAAGAAGGTAATTCTCCCTCAAATTAATCTCATTGCCAAGAAAGCCTTTACAGGTTGATCCTAAATTTATTTTTAGAAATACAAGGCCAAGATAAATTTGAAGAGGCAGAGAAACACAGGACTTTTTGCTTGTATAAATCACTATAATGCTATAATGATTTTTAGTTTTGTGGTTTTTTTCATGTAAACATAACTAGATCACTAGAACCAACAAAGAAACAGACATATGTGTATATGGAAACAGGGTATATCACAGAGCTAACATTATAAAACACTGAGGAAATGAAGGAATGTCCCTATAAATAGTGACCAGACAACAGTTTATCAATAGAAGGGGGGGAAAAAGGCTTTCCTTATATGACATGTAAAAACAAATCCCAAATAGATTTGAAAGCTATATATGGGGGCAGCTGAGTGGCTCAGTACGTTAAGCATTAGACTATTGATTTCAGCTCAGGTCATGATCTCAGGTGAGATGGAGCCTGCTTGCACTGAGCATGGAAACTACTTAAGATTCTCTTTCCCTCTGCCCTCCCCCACTCCCACTTACATGTGTGCACACACACTCTCTTAAAAAAAAAAAGCTATCTGTGAAAAATAAGACTTGAAAATTTTTAGAAGAAAACACATAAAAAATATGTTCATGATATGCAGGCATGAAAGGATTTATTAAGTAATACATTAAAAAGATAAAATAAAAAGTGATAAATCCGCCCATGTTAGCTAAAACTTTTGAATGACAAAAGACATCATAAACAAAGTATAATAAGACACAGCCTAGAAGAATACATTTCTAATACATGAAACCTACGGAAGATTAGTATATAGATTATATGATATGTGTATGTATTTACACACCACTACAAATGAAAAATAAAAAGTCAAATAGAGCAAAAAATAAGGTGGAAAATATAGAAATGTAATTGCAGAAAAAAATTAAACTTTTGAAAAGATGTTCAATTTATCGGGATTTCAGTAAAATGTAAATTATTTAAAATGAGTGAGTGTTGACAACGATATAAGATATGTTACTAATTATGCATTGCCGATAACCACTCAACTTATTAAAATTATTTTGAAGAACAATCTTACTTAATCTAGTAAAATTCCACTACTAGGTACTTACCCCAGAGATGTATCAATATACCTAAGAAGACATACCAAGTATTTACTATTCATAATAATGAAAAAGTTGAGGAATGTCTAAACATATTTTTAAAAATACAATGAATTTCTATGCAGAAGCTAAATATATTCTCTTCAATAAGTTTTAAAATATAACACTTTTTTTTTTTTAAAAAACCTAGGCACGGAAAACAATGGAATGATAACATCAACATATGCAAATGTAGCAGAAGTATATAAACTTGCATGAGAATGAGACACACCATTTTTGGGTAACTGTTCTGCCTTGTGAGTAGAAAGAAGAAAAAATTATGTTAGAAGTCTTTACTGGTATCTGTAACATATTATTTCCTTAAAAGGCATGCAGGGAAAAATCTGATCTGAACAAACAAAGCAAAATAGTTAACATAACTTAATCCTGTGGGGGGGAGGGGAGCCCTTTTCTTTATGTTTGAAATAGCTCTTAGTCCCCAAAGCAAGTTTTGATAAACATAATGATTGGTTATATTAAACATGATAAACACCAGGAATCCACAATTCAAAATGGAAGTTAGGGATATTACAATAATCCGCTTCTTACTCTGTGGTTAGGACGCAGCCACAACTGCATGGTCCATTCCTTACACACACCTTTCTCTCATCATAGAAGGTAACCATCACCATCCTGAAAACCATGCTGGTCATTTTTCTCTATCTCTTATTACATTGCTTTATTGCATCTCCATGCATTCGTAAAACATACATTCTTAAAATTCTAGCCATTTTAGCCTTCCACAAAAAGTATTATTTTGCCGTTAAGAAAGCTTCAACAGATTTCAGAAGACTGACAGCATTCAGAATGTATTTTTGGCCATATGGAATTAAACTATCTTCGGTAATGAAAAGATGCCCAGAAAAAATCCAATTGCGTAGAAACTAAACAATATACTTAGAAATAAAGTGTGATTCAAGAGAAAAAAATAAAAAGAGAAAACAGAAAACATTTTGAACTTGACAGTGATGAAGACACAACATGTAAAACATCAATACTCTTGGAATACAGTTAAAGTAGTGTTTTCAGGGAGATTATTAACTTTTTACATCTATATTATAAAAGGCAGAAAATCAATCATTAAAGCTTCATCACACTAATCTCTCTTTTTTTTTTTAAGATTTATTTATGTATTTGAAAGAGAGAATGAGTGGGAAAAGGGACAAAGGGAGAGAATATCCAAGCAGACTCCCTGCTGAGGACAGAGCTACCCAGGTGCTCCTGGTACTCATTTTAAGAATGTGGTGGAGAAAGGGAGCCTGGGTGGCTAGTCAGTTATGCATCTGACTCTTGATTTCAGCTCAGGTCATGATCTCAGTGTTGTGGGATCAAGCACAAGCCTTACTCAGGCTCAACACTGGGCCTGGAGCCTGCTTACGATTCTCTCTCCTCTCTCCTCCCCCACCCCGCACACTACCTCCCATGCTCTCTCTAAAAAAAATTAATAAATAAAATAAAATAAAATAAAAAAAGAATAGTAAACCAAATCTATGCAAAGTAGAAGAAAACAAATTAGAGAAATTAATGGATTAGAAAACAGACTCTAATGTTTTCTTACAGATGAAGTTGATAAACTACCAATTCTGATTTTAAAAAAGAGAGGAAAACACAAATTACCATTAACAGATACGAAAGATGAACACAACTTTGGATTTTTCAGACATCAAAAAAAATAATCAGACTATTATGAACTTTACACCAAAAATTAGGCTACATTTAAGTAAAAGAGAAACTCCTCAAAACATAGAAGTTACCAAAGCCAAGAGAAAAAAAAATAAATAGAAAACTTTAATAGTTTTATTAAAGAAATTTGTTTTATTTAAGTTTATTTATTTAAGTTTTAGTTAAGAAATCTGACCCTTTTATTGTTTTTTTTTGTTTTTGTTTTTGTTTTTAAGGTTTTGTTTATTTATTTGACACAGAGAGATCACAAGTAGGCAGAGATGCAGACAGAAAGAGAGAGAGGAGGAAGCAGGCTCCCTGCTGAGCAGAGAGCCCAATTTGAGGCTTGATCCCAGGATCCTGAGATCATGACCCAAGCCAAAGGCAGAGGCTTTAACCCACTGAGCCACCCAGGCACCCCAGAAATTTGACCGTTTATTTAAAACCTATCCACAAAGAAAACCCCAGGACCAGAGGGATTATCTGATGAATTCTGCCAACTATTTCATAGGTAAAATCTTTAAGACAATAGAAACGCAACACTAAAAGTTTGAGGGAAAAATACAGGAAAATATTTCATAATCTTGAGGTACTCAGAGATTTTTTTTTAAGATTTTATTTATTTCTTTGACAGAGAGAGATCAGAAGTAGGCAGAGAGGCAGGTAGAGAGAGGGGGGAAGCAGGCTCCCCGCTGAGCAGAGAGACTGATGCGGGGCTCGATCCCAGGACACTGAGATCGTGACCTGAGCCAAAGGCAGAGGCTTAAGCCACTGAGCTGCATAGGTGCCCCAGCAGTCAGAGATTTCTTAAACAGGATGCAAAAAAATGTGCTAATTATAAAAGAAAGTTTTGATAAATCAGACTTTACCAAAATTAAGATGTCCCATTCATCACAGGATACCGTGAAGAGAGCGAAAAGGTAATTCACAGATGAGAAGATATCTGTAATTCATGTACCAAAAAAAAGGGGGGTTAAATTTAGAATATATAAGAAAACCTTAAAGCTGGAAAGATAAAAATACTGAAAACCCAATAGAAAAAATAGGCAAAAAAGTTGAACAGATATTTTATTTAAAAAAAAAAAAAAAAGAATCTCAAAGATCAATTAACCAAAGAAATAGATGGGACATTTAACCAAAGAAGAAATAAAGATGGCAAATAAGCATATGGAATGGCGTTAACTATCGTTAGCCATTACAGACATGCAAATTAAAACTACAGTGTGCTATCATTATGCACCTACAAAATGGCAAAAATTAAAAAGTAGTAACACCACCAAATGCTGGCAAGGATGTGGAATAATCCACACACTGCTGGTAGGAATATAAAATCGTAGGGCCTCTCTGGAGAACAGTTTGGGAGACTTTTTAACACTAGATTTGCAGCTGCCATACATCCCAGCATCTGCACTCCTAGATATTTATGCAAAAGAAGTGGAAACTTATACTCAGCTGTACCTGTCCATAAATGTTCACAGCAGCTTCACTTACAGGCACCCCAAATAGAATACAACACAGATGTTCTTTGGTGGGTTAACAGTAAAAAACAAACAAACAAAAAACTCCAAAACTTTAATATCTATTACCACCAATGTCACTGAGCAATGTGAAGAATGAACTCAGAGTGAGAAAAACACCAAGTTTCCCCCTCAAAGTCCCTCGGTTTCCACAAAAATTATACAGAAGATCGACAGACAGATGACCCCTTTATGACACAGCTCAAGAGAGCTATGTGGATAGACTGAAAGCAACAGATACACAAAAATGAATATGTTGGCAAAGAGGCAAACACTATGAACATGAAGTCTGAAGAATCAATATGTCTCCTTTAATACACTTTTAGCACCAACAGGGACACTGAAGTCAGAGCATCAGACACCAGCACTTGACATTCACACAATAGAAATACATTAATCTTGTCGCTCTTGTCATTATGGGTTCTGCCCTCCCCCTCAGCCCTGCTTTCGGCAAGCAAACCCCTTCCTTAATAGAAGAGTGGGGAGATGTTCTTTGTTCGTGAAGAAAGTGACTGTAGATATTGATCTTCTCAGGATAATATTAAAACAACAGGGTTTTCCATATTCATATGTTGACAAGCAGGCATGTTTTATTCATCACCTAATGTTTCAGAATTGGGCTTCCGGCATTAAAGGAAAACTCAAGAAGAGAAATAAATCAATTCTATAACACAACCCTAAAAATTCTCCCCTAAACTGAACTGAGATTTGTTGGCCATTAAACTCTACATAGAACTTGAAAATGAGATATACGTTAGGTCCTTTAAGATAGTGAAACAACAGACATCCGCTTCTCATCATTCATCCCTAACAGTGATAACTAATGGAAGAGATTCTTACAGTCACAGCTGCCAGGACACAACATATTTCCCAGCTTTCTTTCTTCTACCCCAACCCCAGGGACCCCCTAAAATCTGGGTAGAACCGATTATAAATCTCAGGATGTTAGCACTGAAGAGAGTCTAGAAATCATCCGTTCCACAATGACTGTAAAAAGCAATTAAGGTACAGTACCGGTCATTCAGGAATTTACAAACTTAAGGATACAAGACACCCACATGTAAAAAGGCTTCTATGATCTTAAGGCACACTAATTCAGAGTCATTTTAAATGCAGACAGAAGTCATCAACTGCAGGCTTCTCATTATGGACACAGAAAAGCCATTAGCAAAGTCACTGCTGAGACAAGCCTAGGCAGAGCCATGCCCTAACCAAAAATAGTGACACTAACTAGGAGGAACACTGAGAAATTTCATCTTCTTCCTTAGCTTTGTGACCTTCCAGATCACCTTTCTCTTCACTCCAAGGACCCCTATAAATCATGTGTTCAGACACTTTCCTGTTAGGCTGTCCCAAATGATGCTGACTTTTCACCAGGAGAACTCCCCACAATGCCTTTTCAAAAGCACACCTCCCTTCCAATGGGGGTGAGATGGGGTAGCAACATGTCACTCACTTTCTGTAATTTTAGTGGCTAGTCCCTTCCGAGCTGCTGGCAGCTCATGGGTCTGTCAACCCCTCTCCTAATCTGCATAGTTTCTGAGGTTATCCTGATGAGGTTAGGCATGTCCAAACCACACATCACTGGGGCCATTCTAGTTGAGCTTGGGGGTTTCTGTAATTTTGATCTGCAAACTGGGACCCCGTTTGTGATTTTCACTTCCCTTGTATTTCCAGAGACAGAATACACACATAAGGATGCTGAAATCAGAGAGGCTTCGAAGGGCACAGAAGCCCAGCTCTAGGACGGGCACTTACTGTATCTTCCAGCGCAGGGCATCCTGAAAGCTGGGAAGGTCCTCGCCACAAACCCACGCTGTGGTCTCTTTTCCTGTGAACACATCTTGTGAGTTGGGTTCTCAGGCTTGAATGTTGGTTCCATCACTTACAAAATGCTGTTTCCTTTGAGCATGTTGCTAACCAGTCTGTGCCTCAGTTTCTTATCTACAAGACAAGAGCAATGACAGCAGTGAGTTCTACCTCCATGGGTTGTACTCCCCATGGTACACTGTACCATGCAGGTAGGAACAGGAGCTCAAGGTTCCTTTTTACTGAGACCGGCAGGAATTGGTGTGCAGCCTTCTATTCTCTGGAAGAGGAAGAAAGGGACTGTTAGGGACTGTCCTTCCTTCTCCTTTACTTACTGAAACCCTTCTAGAACCTTGCTCTTTTTTGAAGACTCCCATGTACCCATGAAAATATTAAATAAATTTGTACGCTTTCACCTGTTAATCTATCTTCTATCAGTTTAATTCTTAAGGTAGCACAGAAGCTAAGAGGGTCCAAGGAAGTTTTGCTCTGCTAGGCCTCTTCCAGGGTACCCACACAGCTAGGATGAGAGCAGCCCCGCTATATCAGGATTTGTAAACATTTAATGAGGTAATGGATGTGGCTCACTTGATACTCAATAAATGTTAGTTATCTTATTATTTTATTTTTGTTGACAGAGTCAGAACTTTTGTCCTGATTTCTTGGCAGGAAATCCAGTCCTTTTATCTCTTACCCCACTGCCTCAGTATCATTTCAACTTTCCTTTCTGACCAAAAAATGTTTCCTGGAAAGTAGGTCAGATCTGCGCTCTTGCCACCGTAGCTTTGACATAGAGAAGGGGGCACGGGAAGCTTTCTAGCAGCTCCAAGTGCCCACAGAGGCTTCCAAACAAGATGACAAAATATTTCCCTAAGGGCTTATTTAAACATGTCCCCAGGCTTGTTCACAATTCTGACCATCTGGTCCTGGAGGCTTCTCTATTTTTAATATTTCTACTTTGAGTATTTTGCTTTTTTAACCTATTCTAGGATTAGTCGCCCCCTTCCAATCATCCCCACTCTCTTCACCCCTGATTTCGTTTCCTTGAGCAGTTTCCTCAGAACAAATAAATGTGGCCTCTAAGTTTGATAAACTCGGACCTGAAAGACAGAGGCATCTCAAGCCACCCAGAAAGGTCCTAACACAGGTGATTTTGCACTTGACACTGGTATGGTGTTGTTCGACAGGACCGCTCCAAGGGTACATGTGACAAACATGAACAGCATTTCAGGGATGAAAATTTTCCCTCCTATACATGAAGTTACACCCCCCCCCAAAAAAATCCTGTCAGTGCTAGTCAGATAGTCCTTCTAAAGAGAAACTCGCGTGAACTGTCCATTCAGGGTCCCTCTGGGTCATGGGTGGACCCAGCGAACAGATAACCGTATGATCCAAGGATGCATCAGAACATTGCCGGCTCCAGAACAGTCCTGCTCCCCACCAGGGCTGCCGGAACCCCCACCACCAGGGTCCTCGTTGCTGTCTGGGGCTTCATCTCTAGAAGTCCAGCTTGAAGAATAACAAGTCAACAGCCTCAAAACGGTCGGCTTCATCTGCCTCATCCACTCACCTCGCTGGGAGGAGGGCTCCCACCAACTAGTACACAGAACCAGTATGAACGAATGAGGGAGAGATGGAAGGAAAGGATTCTCTTCCCCCCGGGTCTCCAGCACCCTGTGCTCCCCTCCACGAACTCATCTCAGTGCACTGACTGTGTCTACTCATGACTCCCTTGGCGGTCGAAGAACTCTCTGGACCCACAGACGGGGTTTTAACAAACGTCTGAATAACTGATAAGAGGAAAACAGGTTTTCAGTTTACAGAGGACACTGTGAAGACAAAGCAAGGAAAGGACCATATGGAGACTGGAAATCTTGATGATGAAGGATCAAATGGAATATAAAAGGTTACCTATAAACAAAATATTTAAGGATCAATGCGTAACAACACCTCTTCACAAGGATCATAGGACATCCTTTTACAAATGGCTTATTTTTTCCTCCTTCCTTCTTTCTGAATATTTTAAAAGAACTTTAAGTTTTGGGGTTTTTGTTTTTGTTTTTGTTTGGTTTTTTAGTGGATATCCTAATGGCAGGTTTGGCTCCAAGCGGAGTAGATCTTATTCCCATTTTGCCAGTAGTGAAACTAAGAATCTGAGAAGTAATAAAATTTGCTCAAGATCATGCAGGTGGTATATTCATTGAAAAGAATCTAGGTCTTCTGCCTTCTCATATGGTGCTCATTGCCTTACTGTGCTCTTACTGTGCAGACGATGGAAAAGTACATAGCATGTGGAGCTAGAGACCTACACTCAAGTCTTGCCTCTGCCAATTTATGATACTGGACGAACCATTTCATTTTCCAAAATGAAATGGCTTATTGTTTTTCTCACTCTTTGTATAAGAGTTAAATTTCCAGGACATAATTTTAAAGCTCACCTTCCAAAACACATTGTAAAGCTTAATAAAATAGGGCTTAAAAAAAAATACAAGGATGAGCTCTTAAAAGAGTATGGGAAATCCTCAGGAGTGGAAAAGAAAAACAAACAAACAAACAACTACTACTACAACAACAAAAAACAAGGCCAAGAAAGAAAAAAAAAAACAAAGACGAAACTAAAAACCAGAGAAAGAAGCCCATCTGTGAGCTTAAGCAACCATGGGTATTATGGCAGCGATGATGGGCTGTGGGGCAGCCGGCCATCCTCAGGAACTAAGAATCTTGACACTGAATGCCCAAATGAATATGGTGCATGAGTCCCTGGGCTGCAGCACGGTGGAGAGTTAGGTTCTTGCATGAATGGAGAGGAGGTCCAGGTGAGGAAGGTCATCATGACAAGGAAATGGGGAGGAAGAGGAAGAGATCCGGGTGAAGATAAAAAAGACCAGAAGCAAAATGTTGGAATGATGTTGGAAGTCTGAGCTAGAAAGGAGGAAAGGAAGGAATCACCAGCTCAGGATGACCACATGAAGTCTGTGTGTAGCTCCATGTGCTCTCAATAGGAAATTCAAAACCCCCTGCCCACATACCGCATCGATAATGGGAGGCACACCGCCATCGTGGCCAGAGGTGCTTCAAACTGAGAAACAGCAGCAAGTGATACCCTTAGGTTAGAATGGAAAACTCCTTCCGGGAAACAATTCTAGGAAGCTATGTAAGATCTCTTCTGCTAAGGCCCAGGTAAGATGAGCCCACAGAACTGTCAACCAGACAGGAAAACAATCTACCATGAGTGAGCCAGCAAACTCAGAAGCGACAGGAATAAGATTTCCCCAAACACCAGATGCTCTCAGATAATCCTTAAAAGAATATTTAAAATATATGAAGAGATCAAAACCATAAGGGAGAAAAAAAAAAAGGATGCTTTTTTTTTTAATGCCTACACACATAAATATAGAAAAGAAGAAAGAATAAAGTAAAATTAACCTGAATTCTTACCACCCAGACATCTCATTTGTACCCACAGGATTTTAATTTACAGTGATGACTAGTGATGACATGGAGAAGTCAATACTATTGAAAGAAGAACTCAGTACTTACATTGCCCAAGGGGGCATGCCAAGTCAAGCAGGCCCAAGGGAAGCATCAGGTTTGAGTCAGAGGTAGGAGGAGGAAGGAGGGGAAAGTCTAGGCCTGAGATTTTATTGGGATGTCTGGAGGACAAGCAAAGCAGAGCAGAGTAAACATCTTAGGAATGGCCAGTTTGAATAATATCAGTGATCTCTAGGCTTTGGCGGGGTGGGGGGGTCTCTAGCTGTCCGGTGCCTGGCCCTGGGTTGATCTAGGACAGGGGAAATCTTGGCTTGGTGTGTGTGAGTTTGATAAGTGTGTGGGGGAGGGGAGTTTGCTTGTAAATGAAACGTGTTTCTTGGTTGTTTATTATCTTTAGGAATTAGCTAGCCCTCCTGGAAAGGACAGTCTCTCCCCGGGGCTCTAAGGCTTCTTGAGATGTCAAAACATCTTACAAAAATGAAAAGAACTTATAGAAAATGAAAAGAATGATTAACATACCAAAGGATTTTTTAGCGTACAATTTGATGTATCCTGCAGATACACGAAATCATTTACATGAGCATGTTCACAAGCACAGATAATGAAGGGTTTTTAACCAAAAAGAAAACTCATGTTATACCACCTATTTTGTAAACTGCCTCCTTGACTTAACAATATGTCATGAGAGTTTTTCCATACCCAAATCATTAAACTCATCAAATTTAATTTTTTTTAAGATTTATTTATTCATTTTGGAGAGAGAACACATGTGCACACGGGCATGTGGGGTGGGGCTGGGGCAGAGGGACAGAGAGAGAGAGAATCCCCAGCAGACTCCTGCTGGGGGCGCAGCTCAGGACCCCAAGATCATGATCCGAGCCAAAATCAAGAGTCAGATGCCTAACCAACTGAGCCACCCAGGCTCCCCCTCCAATTTAATTTCTTTTTCTTTTTTTAAAGATTTATTTATTTATTTGACAGACAGAGATCACAAGTAGGCAGAGAGGCAGGCAGAGAGAGAGAGAGGAAGGGAAGCAGGCTACCCGCTGAGCAGTGAGCCCAACATGGGACTCGATCCCAGGACCCTGAGATCATGATCCGAGCCGAAGGCAGAGGCTTTAACTCACTGAGCCACCCAGGCGCCCCTCAAATTTCTGAATGGTATTCTAATGCATGGATATTCACGCATTAATCAATACATACATCAATTAACCAATCTTTTAGCGGTGGATTTCTAACTTTTATTTTCTTTAACATAAATAATGCTTTAATAATCACCCTATAAATACTTTGTATACTTATTTTCTTAAATGTCTTTAAGCAAAACAACTAGATCAAAACATTTCCAAATTCTCAAAGATTTTTACATATTGATAAATGGCCCTCTAAAAAGGTTGTATTGAGTTATGCTTATACTAAAGTATATAAGCAGTTCCCGTTTTCTTACACCTTTGTCAATACTCAATATTGCTTTTTCTAATTTTTGCTAATATAAGTAATAACGGTGGGTTCAATTTGGTACATTTTATTAGTAATAAAATTATAATCACTTAAATATGTTTACTAATTATTTTTATGCTTCTTTTGTGAATTTTTTATACCAACTTCGACAAGTAATTTAATCTCTCTGATGCTGAATTTTCACAGCTGTAACATGTCATTAATGGATCCCAGATCTTAAGGTTGGTATTGGGTCCATGGTCAAAGGAGCAAGACTGATACAAAGCGCAGGTCAAGCAAAGCTTTTATTTCGTGCCAAGCTTCGAGAATCAAACTGACCGGCCAGGGCCGTCTCTTGCAAAGAGGCGACGACTCCCAGCCTCACAGATGAACTTTTATAGAGTAAAGGCCATGTGGTTGAGCCTGGCCACACACACAGGTGGCCAATTGAACTACAATTCACCCTATAGTAGTTATTTGAACTAGCCTATCACTCTGGTCAGAATTGGCACTCAAAGGCAGGGCCCACATTCTTGGGAGGTTAGGGAGGTGCTCTCCTGATTGGGTGTCTCCAGCTGGCTTGGCTCATCCTTGTATTCTGGGCTCTGTTACTTCGCCCTGATCTGACACGTCCTGGTATACGCGCTCTGTTATCAGGGGCTGGTCAGTCATATTTTTCTGGTTTCCCAGACTTGTTTCTAAGTAAGTTCCTCTGGGGATGGGGGATGCAGGGTCAATCTAAGTTTACTGCATAAACAACAAAATGGCTCACTCTGGCTAAGCAAGTCCTTACAGTTGAAATACAAATCAAGTCGACTAATGTCAGTGAAAACACTTTAAAGCCAAAATAACCTAGAGGATTCATTTACTCATTTAACAAATATTTACTGACCCCCTGTTAAGTACAGAACTGTGTGCTGCACTTAGAGGAAGAGAAAATTATATACCCATGGCCCATAATCCAGCTGTACTGGTGGATCCGAAATGAGTTTGGCATCTATAGTGAGTACCCAGAAATTTTCAAAAGATGACAGGTTACCTAAAGGAGAGAGCTATCTTGACAACTCTGTAACGTTTCCCAGCCTGACCTTGTCAAGTACCTATGCCACAGTGCCCAGCAGCTCTGGACATTGAATCGGGGAGGTGGAGGGGGATGAAATCAACAATGAAACGCACTTGTTAAATGCATCAGCAAAAATGTGATGTGTGCTTCCTTCCCCTCGCTTTAATTATGGAAGACTGTTAAAAACAATGATGTATTTCAGAAACACTTCTGCTGGCTGATGGGGCAGCAGGTATCAGAGAGAGCCCCTATCTCCTGGGAAATTATTATGCGAAAACAACAAAACAGCAGCAATAACCCTGTAGCCGGCAGGCATTGTACTCAGAAAAGTCAGGAGCTGAGCAGAGTCTCCATTCAATAAAGGAGATTCCAAACACGGCAGTCAGAATGGGGGTGGGCTCAGGGTTTTCTAGTTCTTTCCTTACTTTGTTACACACTTAGGACTGGCCAGGCGTCTCTCTCGTGCGGCTATGTATTACTCCGTCACAGGTTTTAGAAGACTATTTGGAAGAAATGCAAATAGCCATTATTTTAATCCCCTAGTAAATGGATATGTTCTCCCCGCAACAGGGACAAGGCTGGCATTTCCACAGTCCTACATTGGATTAAATCTTATAAATAATAACTCCTCCTTAGTCCCTTGTCTTTTGTGCTTTCGAGGATAAACTCAGGAGCTGAAGGAATGGATCAGAAGGAGCAGCGCCCAGTGGGAAGGAGTCTCCATTCAGTGATACACCCTCTTTCCTGCGCGAATGGAAACACCTTTGCAACCTCTGGGTAGCAATTCATGGCCCTTCCTCTGCCAAATGGGCCTTTAAAAAGGTGCATTTGCTCCCCAAGGGGGCCGGCTCCGTTTTTATTTATCACCGAGGTCTGCCTGGGACAGTTGAGCAGAATGTGCACACCAGCAGAAGGCGCCTAGAGTGTTACAGGAAGAGTGCGTTTAGGGGCTGGGAGACTTGAGTTCAAGTCTCAGCTCTGCCAAGTACTAGCTGTGTGACCTCAGGAAAGTCACTGATTTTTGGTTTTAAGATCCGTTCTTTTGAGCCTTTGGGTTTTTCATCTGTGAAAGAGAATTCGGGAACTTAAAAGATTTCTAAATCCCCTTCGGCGTCTAAGAACTCTATATCCTCTGCTCTAGAAGGCATTCAGACACACTATAAGGCTTAGCCTTTTCAATCACTGATGAAACATACAGACATTCGGTACCTATTTCTAGAACTCCTCCTGTGTGCCAGATACTACGTACTGTGCTGGAAAAACCAAGAGGCATAAAGCAAAGCCTCAGCTCTCACACAAGTCACAGCTTAGATCAGCAGACGGGTCCAGAAGAAATTTCAACACGAAGACAGGAGGGCTGTGGAGAGACCCGAGTCCCGTAACAGAGAGTCTGAGCACTGCAGGGTTTCTAACTCACAAAAAAAGGTGGGGGAGCTGGAATCTTGAAGGTTCAGAGAAGATGGTGTTGAAACTGAACTAGTCTTTATGGGCCGAAAGGACTGTACTTGAGATGGTAAATAAAGGATAAAATTTAACCACCGCTTACCACCCTCTCTGTCACATCTGCGAAGTAACACACATGGAGTTAGGTTGAAATTTTAGAAATAAAAGGAAGGAAGGAAGGAAGGAAGGAAGGAAGGAAGGAAGGAAGGAAGGAAGGAAG